>NC_056626.2:53154743-53454743 GCF_002870075.4 Lactuca sativa | reverse complement strand
TAGTCATATGTTGTCTCCTTTGCGTGCCTTCCAATCCGACCTGGTACACAACATATGCGACTCTATTTCTCTGTAGGATATATATATATATATATATATATATATATATATATATATATATATGTGTGTGTGTGTGTGTGAAATGTATGTGTGAAATACTTCTCATCTGTTAGCCATATGCTGTCTCCTTTGCGCGACTTCTAATCCGACCTGGTACACAGCATATGCAACCTTCTTCTCAACCCCTCTGAAGTAGTTAGCAATAGAATTCTAAATCTCTTCTCTCTCTGAATGGTTGTCTGCTCACCCGGTGTAAGGAGTACTTTAGAAGTTCTTGATGGCTGGGGCATATCAGGAAGCGGGAAACATGTTCCAGTACACTTAAAATTGAACTCATACAGATTGTCTGTAGATCTCGCTGCTCAATTTAGGTGGACAACAATATCCCTGGTCGTCGTCAGATGAATGGTCCTTAAGATATAATATTTAAGGAATTAGGATCAGATAAAATTTTAGGATCTTAAGTTCACCTGTCTTGTAACAAATAGTATGTCCTAAATTTTTCACAATTTTTCGTGTTTAAGTGGACAACAATACCGACAATCGACCAGACAAAGATGTGAATATGGAAGGTACCGACAAGTGGATAAAGGCTGTCTAAAAACTTTGATCCCAAATCTCTCTTAAAGTTAGATATCATTTTATTTTTGTTAAATTTGTCATAGTTTCTTCTAATTTAAATATTAGAGGAGAATTAAAAAAAAAAAAATCAAAGGAAAAAAAATCAAAAATTAAAAATCCAAAAATAGTGTTATTTCTGTTTTATTTCTTGTTCAAAAAAATCGAAAATCCAAAAATATTTTTGTTTCTGTTTTAATTTGTGTGCTAAGTTTTCTTTTAGTTTTGTTTTTGTCTTGAAAAGTGATTTCAGGTATAGATAAGACTCATGGAGTTTGTGTTGAAGATTTCTGAGCCAAAGCCTCGTCGGTGAGCATCAAAGAATTCGCATTCAAAGGAGCAAGAAATGAAGATTATTCTTTCGACATTCAATCTTTCAACCCCAGAAGCAAGGTGAAGCAGAAACTAAAGATTATGTGACGAATTGCATTGAATCCTCCTCAATCAGTCTGCTGCTATCGTTGTACCTGCTGAAGTAATCTAGAAGTTTAGTTCTCTCTGATGTTCTCTCTGAAGATTCTCAAGCTGAAAGCACTATCTTTCAAGAATCAGTACGTAAAACCTCATCACCCAACGTGCGTTCAATGCTAAATTCTAAAGAAAACCTCAAGTGCTCAAGATGAAGTCATTCATTGAAGATTCATATGTTCATCCTAATGCTGTGAAGAAATTGAAGATAAATGCTGAAGCCAAGCTCTCATTAAAGATTGACAATAAGAGCCAGCTACCTTTTAGGGGGAGCTTGTTGGGTCATTAAGAAAAGAAAGCTATAAACCAAGGGGGAGATTGTTGGGTCAAAATATGGTTTATACTTTACTTTTCTGGGCATTGTATTTTTTCTGTAATATTTGTGGAATTTATGGTCTAGTTTACGGCCGTAAACACCTTACGGCCGTAAACTCATTTACAGCCCATGTGTGTCCGACCCATATTCAAGTATAAATAGAGGTCTTAGGGTGAGGAGTAGAGATTGATGAACAGTAGAGAGTTTTCGGCCAGAGAGAAACATGAGCTTTTATGTGTGTGTGAATCTCTTGTATCCGGATCATAATTCATATCAATACATACAAGATTCATATTAATTCTTCTTCTCCTTCTCTTCTACTTGATCTGACATCATCCGTTTGATTGGGATTCCGCACCAT
This sequence comes from Lactuca sativa, assembly GCF_002870075.4. Classification (NCBI taxonomy): domain Eukaryota; kingdom Viridiplantae; phylum Streptophyta; class Magnoliopsida; order Asterales; family Asteraceae; genus Lactuca; species Lactuca sativa. The sequence continues at coordinate 53,452,920 of NC_056626.2, read as the reverse complement.
CAAACGGATCTGACTGATACACGGGCAAATTAGGGACTTACATCTTCACTCTATGACCATTAACCTTGAAAGGAATTCTGTCTCTTGATATAAGCTCAACCGCCCCATGTGGAAAAACTTGGTTTACTATAAATGGACCATCCCATCGTGTCTTCAACTTGCCCGGAAAAAGTTTGAACCTTGAATTGAAGAGTAACACCTTTTGTCCCTCTTTAAAGTCTTTATTACCCTTCAATCTTTTATCATGCCAAGTCTTGGTATTTTCTTTGTAGATTGTAACATATACGTTTTGAAATCGTGTGTTGTAAATTATAAAAGTGAATAATATTATGAAATATTATGTGAAATCGAGTGTTGAGTTCTAACGGATAGTTTTTACTAGAATTGAAGTAAAACTTGATGGGTTTTGGTCATAAGAACATCCCATGTGCTCATACAAACCCTAATGCTTGGATCTAGGTTTCTCTATTGTACATGCAAGTTATCCAAGACTATAAACCCTAGATCTAGCATATGATAATCAATATAACATATAATTAAGGGTTTAGATCATACCTTGATTGTTATGTAGCAATAACAATCTCAAATCCTTCCTGTAATGACTTTAGAAAGCTTAGAGTCACAAATGTCACTCCTCTAATGGTTCACAAACACCAAGAGCAAGAGGATGAAGAGGAGAAGAGAAGGAGGCTGCCCAAAACGTGTGGAAACCCTAGAAAAAAGCTTGTCACCGTTTTTGGGGCATAAGGGCTCTATATATAGTGAGGCTATTAGGGTTATCTAACAAGGAAACCCTAATTTGGATGCTTAAGCCCTAAGCAACCCATGGATTCCTTTCCATAAAAGGCCTTGGACGATTTCTAATGGGTTTCCCCATAGAATTCGTCCACTCCTTAATATAAGGCAATCCATAGCCCAATTGCAATTATCTTATAATTACAATTCTAGTCCCTTAAGTTTAATTAATCTCTTTTAGTCACAAACTTAATTTTAAATAATTCTTGACTAATATTAATTAAACAATATGATTTCTCCTTTAATATATTATTCCCATAACATATTAATAAATCTTATTTAATCCTTTCTCTCCATAATTCATCCTATCAAGTTGTTTTGGTGAAGGCAACCCAAAAGGACCATGCACCATCGGGTCAAGTACATACCAAAATAGTTATGGACTTAGACACTAATCCAACAGTCTCCCACTTGGATAAGTCTAATAACTATTCTGCGTATGACTTCAGATCCTGATCTGCAATCGTAGCTTTCCAAAGCCGCTGTCAACTCTGATCCTATCAGATACGCGTGTCCTTTAGATAAAGGATCATATATTCCTCCATTTTGGATATCGTAAGACATGATTTCTAATCATTCTCTCTGTACTATTTCTCGACTTCCGATTTATGACGATTGACTAATTGACAAATCAAATTAGCCCTAGCCCGGCCGAGCATTTACATTTGTCATCACTAAATCATCGAGGGGCCCAAAGATATCGCTTTTATCCTACTTTGGATAAAAGGAACGGATAAACTTTGATTCAATGCTCGCTTGCACTCACTCACTGAATCACACACAACAATATGTTTTATGACACCAAGTTACCGGTGTGTTTACATATTATCAATGTGCAACCGATTTGCAAGATACAACTCACACATCTCGGTTTCAAGAATATAAGATGTTATCGTCTCACCAATCACTCGTGATACAATTCATAGAGTGATCCAAGTGAGCGTGGGTTTAATCCAATGATCAAATCATATTCATAAGCACTCATGAACGTTGCAACAAACATTTGCTTATGTCTAATACTCTTTAGACAATCCACACACCAATTCACGACAGTCTTTATTCATACATACTTCCAACATATGGACGATTGTGGCCCGTTCGAATAATTTGACTGTTCTAAACCAATTAAATTATTCAGGAAGTCAAAACATGCAAAGTGAAACACAAGAATAATACTAATCCCATATGGCCTCAAACCTTTGAGCATAAATAAAACACCTTTTATTTATCACCATATCGATTACTCATTATTTGTTGTTTCGGGTAATCAACTTTTCACTTGAATTATTACAACACTTGTCCCATGCTCTTATCATGCACAAAATGTTTACCTATGGTTCTTACTTTGTGAAATAGATCAAATGAACACAATACTCATTTCACAACTCCAAATCCTTTTTCATAAGTGAAAGAATATCAAATTCTTGCCACTTATTGAATATGCTAGATTCTAACATTTTATGCAATGATCTTTTCGTAATGTCATAGTACAAAAGTCACAAAGACTATTGCCAACGATATTACAAAGTCCTCTATCGGAGATTGTTACAATACAATGCCTTAGATGTGATGTCTCTCACTCAAAGTACATTTCTTTGAACATCCTTTTGCATAAAATTTTCTAATTTAGACATTGATTCTCAATATCCAACTCCCAATATAGAAACGTTTCCATATTTTTCCATATGACAACTTATTCCTAATAGAATCTTTCTATTCATAATAATGTCGATATGGTCCATCCAATACTATACTTCCAACTACTCACAAGCGACCAATCCTCGGCGAACTTTGGGTTGTCCTTTGATAGTTGTTTAATTATCTTAGTCAAAACCAATTCTTGTCCTTTTCCCTCTAAATGCACTAGACATTTGGGAAATTTTAGAATGGTCAAATATTATAGCATTTGCAATCGATCCTATACCCGAAGCGTATGGGACATAATGCATGATGTCTTACATAAAAATTTGATACTTTATCAATCTTCTTCCATAATATTTTATGTGCTACGTTCTCAAAATTCGAACTATGAAGAGGAATGGCGTAATCATAATCGACATTCGAGAACACACTATTGATCCATGACTAAATTTATTAACATTCCACAACCTAAGCTTTTAGATTTGAAATGAAGCATAATATTCTCTCCCTTAATTATAGCAAAACAACTATTCAACCTTTACAACTTTGCAAAGTATGACTCTTGTTTTCTATAATTAATATTGCTAACTTGCAATACTTTCCTTAATAATCATACAATCATAACATTTATGCTCCCACTATCATGATTATTATTATAAAACATAACACTTATGCTCCCACTAGCTTTGACATGTATTCAGAAACAGCTGAACTTTCAGAAAAACAATGCCTATTGAATTTCTTTAAGTTCATATTTCTAATACCCAATGCTTTGATAATCTTTTATCAAGGCTTCTTAAACTTATACACTTTTGCCTTAGATAGTTTATATGTGTGTCTAAACAATTCAGACTAATTGCTAAATCTCACAATTCGAATTATGGAAAGGGATACCGTAACCATAATCGAATTCGAGAATCCAATTTTCACAGTCACTATCCTTTTAAAATCTCTCTTAGTGAAAGCATTTCCTCACAGTCATTTTCATGAAGGAGGGAATCTTATGACACTTAGATTTTAATGGTGTATGTGTTCCTATCCATGTGAATTTGTCAAAACCAAAGTTTACGACAAATTCAAACTCATATGGACCGAACTTTCTTAATCTTGACTTCTTGCCTTATGGTAGCACAACTGCCCACCATGTCTTCCAAGTAGTTAAGCAGCTCACCTTTTCCCATCAATTTACTTTCCATTGATCAAGGTACCTGCCTTTTATGCGTTCAAATGAGAACTTATAGAACTCACATGCATAATTAACTCAATTGGAATGGCACATAAACAAAATAGTGTCAACACGATAGGTTGTAAACCTCAACTTGTGTGCTAGTGATGATCGATAAGGTTTATTTTGATTTGTTCTTGAAACCTTTCAAGACCATTAAGACTCCCACTGACTCCTTGACATATAAGATTCTCTTGTCAATAAACATTTCTTGACAAACAAATATTCAAGAGTTAGTGTAGTTTTTATCAAAACACTTCATATATTGGTCCTAGTTGGTCTTTGTCTTATCCAAGACATCACAACTTTCCACATTTGATGAATGTCATAAACCTTCTTAATACTTATCACTCAATTTCACAATCTTAACTCTAAGACTTGTTTTGGAACGAAGTATGATTGACTTCTTGATTTAACCATTTCTTCAATTCTTGATTCCTCTTCTTAGACATACAATTGTACTAAGACTCACTTAGAGGATCAATTGAGATATGGTTCTTAATCATTAAGACCTATCATAAAGCATAAAAGGTACTCTCCCTTATTCTTAGAATGGAGAAACTTTTATCTTTCTGCCTACTTGATTCTTCTTATTCATTCTGCTATTGATTTAAACTTTTTCAATCAATTCAGAATTACACTTAATCTTATAAGTATAATCATATTTACTAATCCTTTAGTAAATCATGACGAATATCTTTGTTACTCTTATGACAGACTTGATCAACACGCAACTTTGTGTACTCGATCTCCTAGTCCTTCACTCGACACTTTGTCAATGAATTAGTCTAATTTCCAAATATGAAATTTCTCATTCATCGTGCAACCAAGTTGCATGATTCCAAGTTTTTGTCCAATTGAAACTTGGGTGATGAGAAACTCTCTCTATTTGGTAAATTCTCGACATTTCCATAAACAACATAATTAAGAATCAAATCCATTATTGCTAATAATAGAAACGTTCAAACATCAATTTTTCATATACGCCATTGCAAGGATAAATAATATAAAAATCAAAATTTATTTTATTGCGGAAAAATTTGTCCTTACAATGCAATTCATTGAAAAACTATGCTAATACATCTTTCTTAGCAATCTAATTCTAACTCTAAGTAGTAGATCAAGAATCTAATCCTCAAGTAATGCGATCGAAATCCATTTCTACACGGTTAGATTCTGCTCACTTCTTCCCTTAAGCTTCCTCTATTTTCTTCGATCCTACAAAACATCAATTGTAATCTTATCACATTATGTATTAAGAATCTAGAATAGGAGCTTAAAAGAGTTAGTCAATGGATTTTACCTAAAGCAGAGCCATACGTTTTGACTCTCCCATCTCTTAGATCTCTTAGGTAAATAGGGCAGCTTCGTCTCCAATGCCCCTTCTCTTGGCAATAAAAGCAAGTTGACTCTTTTGGAACAGGACATGGAACTACTTCAGACATTGCCTTTCTCTTATGATCAACCTTTTCGATCATAACATGTCTTTCATTGCCATTGTCTATATCCATAGAGGTCTTGAAGGCAGATTCACCAATCAATTTTGCTTTTCTATTGCGCCAAACCATTGTTGATTCAGCAGCAATAAGCATATAAGTGAGATCTATAAGGGTCACGTTGCAGTTCATCATATAGTACTCTATTACGAACTCACTATATGAGTTAGGAAGTGACTGAAGAACCCAATCAACAGTCATCGCCTCACAGACAACGGATCCTAACATTCTTAACCTATCAATGTGCGACTTCATCCCTAGGACGTGTGCACACACCGACTTTCCCTCTTCATGTTTACTTGCCAAAAGGGCTTGAGTGAGCTTGAACTTTTCAAGCCTTCGAACTTGTGGGTTAGGGAGAATAATTGGAGGAGGTGGAGGAAGTGAAACATGATCTTTTGTTCCTTGATCGAATCATGGAATATCATCTTCATGTGGAATGCTTGTTCCACGGGATTTGGGAAGACCATAGTTGTTGTACTTTGACATCTACAAAATGGGAGTAAACGAATTCAAGTTAGTTGATTGATTGAGTCCTTAATAAATCACCCAAATGAGATACTAAGGCTAGGACCCAACACAATACGCTACAACCTAGAAAAAGGATGCCGTAATCTAGTTGCAGAATATTTGAAGGTAAGTGAATGACGATTCACTAATTTCCACCACGAAAAACAAAAAAGAAATTTAAGTTTTAAATTTATGAAAACTCCTAGATCCTTTGAGATTCATTGAACATTTCAATGGCATGTTTAAATCTCGATATGCCCCTCTAGTTTGTGACTGGGATGCCGAGGATCACAAAGCGGGTGTGAATAACCATGCAAACTTACATGGTGCCCTCACATGTTACAGTCACCTATTCGATGTGCTGGTAAACCACACACGCTCCACCGAACTATGACAAACATTGTGTCACACCCCAAAACCGGAATGGCGGAAACGTTCTGGGGTGGATGACGTCATGTCAAGTATCACAACACATGCATTATAGTAATCAAAGTACAACAAAACATTGCATTAATAGTAATAGTTTTACATGGTTACATTAATACATCAAAGTAATACAAGTAATAGAATAAATACAGCGTGGTACTAAGCTATCTTCATCAACAGCTCCGGGGATGTACCTGTCTAATGCTAACCTGAGAATACAAGTTATTTGAAAAGCGAGTATCAACATTTTTACAAATGCTGGTGAGTTCATAAGTATTTAGTGACATTTATCCAAATAACTTTATAAAGTAGTAGTTTAAGTGTTTACTGTGTATTAGAGTTCTTTCCAGAAAATCCTATATTTTCTTTAATAAAGCAGCCTTCTACCAAGACTGGTCAGTGTTATGTGGTAAGAAGTCATTTTCCCTAAATTGCTATCATTATCAAAATACTGAATTTGATTATTAAGGAAAGCAAACGACATCAGGGAATAACATATGCCTCAGCAGTGAGGACTGCTGACTAAGGCAAGGAATCATAGACTCCAGGAGAGTATCGAACAAAGGACACGCCTGGTTCAGTCTAACAAATAGAGACTCAGACCCCAGAAGGTACCAAATGAAAGGTACAGCTGGTAAGGTCTAAAACAGTGAATAACAGACCCCAGACAGTATCAAATGAAAGATACATCTTGTAAGGTCAAAACAGAGAAAACAGACCCCAGACAGTATCAAATGAAAGATACGTCTTGTAAGGTCAAACAGTGTGACTTTGAAAGTGAATTACCAGCATACAGTGTAAATTGTCGGCGAAATACCGTTACCTTAAAGCCAATGAATTATAAGGTAACCCGGGATACTCGTAACCATACTGACTAGAGTACCAGATGCCCTACGAGCGTCTAAAATATGACATTTGTCACCCATTGGCTTGGTAGGTCGGGACTGTAGCTAGCAGTCTGGGTGCGGGGTTGTCAATCCCGTATAGATCTATACACACAATGTCCGCTCTCCCTATAGGAGATTCTGGTTACCAACTAGACGACGGAGAAGGCCGTGTCCTGAAGATGCATCCCAAATAGTGGGTAGTGTGTAAGTGTTGAACTAGAGGTAGAGACTTCCAAATAGTGGGTAGTGTGTTTCTAATGTAAGTGTAGACTAGAGGTAGAGACTCTTAACTGAACTGACTAGAGACTTCCTGTATACCCATACTCATATACATAATATATAACTAATGAATCAAACGACCTTCGGACGGCCATCCGATCCCACCAGACCACATCTCAACGAAGAAAAGGAAATAGGGCGGATGAGCCTTCCTAAGTCTTTCAATCATTACTTATATGTACCTACACAAGCACATACATACATCTAACTACGACTGAGTGTGTATTGAGTAGAAGTGCTTCTTGTGAAGTAGGAGTGTCTAACAAGTGAAGTAGGAGCGGTCGCAAGTGAAGTAGGAGTGTCGAACAAGTATAAGCGTATCACGAAGTAGAGACGACAATAAGTGAAGTAAGAGTGTATCGAGTATAAGTGAAGTAGAAGTGATATCAAGTATAAGCGAAGTAGAATCGTATCACTAAGTAAGAGTGTGAATAAGTATAAGCGTCCATCAGGTATAAGTGACTTCAAGTATAAGTGAAATAGAGACAATAACAGGTATAAGCGCTTCAAGAAGTGAAAGCGTTACCAAGTAGGAGTATAAAATAGGTATAAGCGAAGCAGCAGTAACTAACAAGTAAAAGTATACGTTGTGAAAGAGAACTTTGATTAAGAATCTTGTAAAACCTTTATAAACCAGTTTAAAGTGAGTTTTAAATAAAGTAGTATAAATAAGAGTCTTGAAACAAACGAAAAACCTTTTTGAAAACCATTATAGTGTCCTACTCGGTAAAACAGTGTACAGTGTCGTAAAATCTTGTGCATGCGGGTTATCAATCACATGTGATTGATATGATAACTAGCATGTTTAACTTGTATTCCCCCTATAAAACATGTAAAAACATTTAAAAGGTTCATTCAGGGGTATGAACTCACCTGGCGTAAGTAGGTCCGACGAAGGTGCCGTTTGGGCGTTCGGTGTCACGTAAGGACTTGAACACACACAATGACCTATTTAACATATGATAACATATGTTCACATACAATTAATATATTAATACTAATTAAACAAGTATACGCGCTCAAAGGAGCGGAAAAACACTTTGGATAAGTGTTTGGGTGTCCCGGGTAGCGTCTAAAGGTGTGTATGGCTAAGGAATAGAGTTTACTCTCTGAGAGTAAACCCCTTTATATGATGTTTACGGCCCAGGGACTACTCACCATGAGTTTACGGCCGTAAACTCATGGTGAAGGGTTCTAGTGTGTTTAAGGCTTCTAGCTTGTTCATGGGATTATTCTAAGTACAACTCCAAAAAGGCATGAGTGGGTTTAAGGCTTCTAAGGGCATTATATTGGAGTTTACGGCCTAGGGACAACTCCCAAGGGATTTTATGGCCGTAAACTCTCATATCATGGATTTAATGAAGTTTTAAGCCCTTAAATCACTTCTAGCATTTTATAAAAATAATCTAAGGCCATTTGGGGGGTAAAAACCAACATTTGGGCATGTTTTGGGGAATTTACGGCCTTGACACATGTCTGGGCCATAAACTCCTTTTTATCCCTCCATTTCTTGTGTTTAAATGATCTAAACCCAAAATGGTATGCCCCTAATTTATGTATGAAGTCCAAGGCTGTTTTAGGAGTGTTTTTGGGGCTTTTTGACATTTTTAAGAGGTGTTTACGGCCTTGGCATATGCCTAGGCCGTAAACTCTCTTTTAAGCCTCAAAATGATTGTTTTAATTGATCAAACACTCCTAGGCTAAATCCCTAATTTATTTCCAAGCCTTTAGGGACATTTTGGGGTCTTTTTGGCCTCTTTTAAGGTGTTTACGGCCTAAGGAGTAGCTTAGGCCGTAAACTCCTTTTCCATTTCTTCTAAGTCCGAATTTTGAGCTATAAACACAAATCATAATGTTTAGAATAAGCTAGGGTAAGTGGACTTACGATTTGGAAGCGTTTGGTTGCGGATTTGGGGTGAAAACGGGTCTAGTGAGAGAGTATAGAGAGAGGGTGTGAAAAAGGTACAAATGGGGTTTACTCCCCTATATATATGGGTGGGAGTTGGAGCTCAGTGGAATTCTACCCGATGCTGCCGTCAGACGGGGCTTTTGGTCGCACCCGATTTAGTGGTCGTAATAATAAAACTTAACATTTTCCAATTAAATGGAAATGTGTGTTATGTGTTTTTATTCCCTTTTATCACGACTTAACGGCCTATTAAATATAAACAAATGAAATGTTTATTTAATTGACGACCTCTAATTAACAGAACCTTTATAAACTGGAATATTCCGTTAACGGTAACGGGGAAATGTAACGGAACAACTTGGGTTGTCACACATTGAGTCACCCTTTGCTACCTTTTCTTAGAACCATTTAGTGTGCCGGTTAATCACACACGCTCCACTAACGTCTTCGCAAGGGCACAAAGTGTAATTTCATGGAATTGCATCAATTCACTTTTGCCTAAGTAACTAAGATTGGGAATTTGTAAAACATTTAGTTACTTTTGTACTTCATTATACTTATAATGGAAGGTTTTTGTCATATCCTACCCGTTCGGCTAACGACCCTCCACTAGTCAAGAGTGCGGTGGGTAAGAGTGGATACCCATTCAATCGCCATTTTATAGGTAATTTCCTTAAACACCCCTTATAGACCAGCTTCGTGAATGAGGCCTACTAACGGTAAGACTGACTTTTACTCATACATATATATAATGTTAGACTTTTAATGTTATATATAGTATAGGGTGTATTTTACACTTTTGAAATACTAGGAGGTCAAATTTAACAATTATACTTTTAATTCAATTAAATTGTAAACCTAAACTTTTATGGATTTATTAAATCTCTTTTAATTATACACCTTAATTAATTAATAAAACCATAAGGGTGTGATTTGAACTTTTCAAAACAATACTAGGGTTTTAGAATTTAACATTCCTAAATTAAACCTTTTTAATCAACTTTTAAATTCCAAAACTTGAGGACAAGTTTTGAAACCTTTTCAAAACATTAGGGTTTCAACTATTTAAATTTCAAAACTAAACTTTTTGAGTTTAAATTTAAACTATAAAACCTAAAGGGGAAAAATTGAAACTTTTCATAACACAAGGATCAAATAACAAATAATATAAATTAAACAATTAATTTTGTCATTATCTATATTTGACCTAATTTCAATTTCTTGCAAAATAAGTTACCCAATTAATACAAATAATTAACTTTAATCATATAAGGAAGTAAATATTATATTAATTGATAAATATCTTCAATTAGATCAAGAATATACTCATATATATCATAAAATCGGATTTATATTGATCTAATATGATAAAGGCAAGTATCTCAAAGATAAACAGTAAGAAATCCCGATATTTGCTCTTTCTGATGCTTGGACTCACCGAGTACCCCAATGGACTCGCCGAGTCGAGCCTACTTGCCGAGTCCACTATGGGACTCGCCGAGTCCGTCAGACAGATTCACAAAAATCGAATTTTTCAACTTGAACAAACATACAAGGCATCAATACAATAGAAACCAATCAAGTCTCTGATACCACTGATGGGTTTTGGTCATAAGAACATCCTATGTGCTCATACAAACCCTAATGCTTGGATCTAGGTTTCTCTATTGTACATGCAAGTTATCCAAGACTATAAACCCTAGATCTAGCATATGATAATCAATATAACATATAATTAAGGGTTTAGATCATACCTTGATTGTTATATAGCAATAACAATCTTAAATCCTTCTTGTAATGACTTTAGAAAGCTTAGAGTCACAAATGTCACTCCTCTAATGGTTCACAAACACCAAGAGCAAGAGGATGAAGAGGAGAAGAGAAGGAGGCTGCCCAAAACGTGTGGAAACCCTAGAAAAAAGCTTGTCACCGTTTTTGGGGCATAAGGGCTCTATATATAGTGAGGCTATTAGGGTTATCTAACAAGGAAACCCTAATTTGGATGCTTAAGCCCTAAGCAACCCATGGACTCCTTTCCTTAAAGGCCTTAGACGATTTCTAATGGGTTTCCCCATAAAAGTCGTCCACTCCTTAATATAAGGCAATCCATAGCCCAATTGCAATTATCTTATAATTACAATTCTAGTCCCTTAAGTTTAATTAATCTCTTTTAGTCACAAACTGTTAGGTGCATTTCATGTACCCATTTTGTAGCTTTATTTTATAAAAGTACATTGCATATAGGCTTAAACTCATGCATTTTGCATGTTTTTCGGGATTTTTCATGAGGCAATTTCATTCAAATACTTTTGTGATATTTCAGGGACTTTTGGAGGTCGGATATTGTTGGAGAAGGTAAATAACAGTTGTGGACAAAATTTCAGGACTTGCGGAGCACCGAGGAGCAAGATATTAAAGAAATGAACATTTTGGCTTTACAGAGATTTACACGGCCGTGTAAATGCAAGCCTTGCGTTTACGTGGGCCGTGTAAACGTAGATTTCTGCGCAGTATATGTTTGCGTTTACGCGGGCCGTGTAAATGACAGTGTTAATTTACACGGGCCGTGTAAACGTAAACTTGGGTTTTAAAGCAGTTTTTCACCATTCTTAAAGAGGGGAACCGATTTTTTCTTGAGGGGGTCAATTTTGGGAGCAAAGAAGGCAAATTTCTTGAGGATTTTGAAGTTGATTAACACTTGGGAACATTTGATTTCATTTTGTAAGAACTTTAATTTCATTTTCTAGATTTGTGATCTTGTTCTAGTCATGAGTGGCTAGAACCCTAATTCTCCAACTTTATGTCTTGACTTCTAGTTGTGATTTCAATCATATGACTTGATGTTTTCTTTTAATTTTCTATCTAGTGAATTTGATTTTGTTTCAATCGAATGTTTGATTCTAATTGTGATTCTTATTGGCCATTTGAATTAGGGTTAGATCATTCAAGTTATCTAATTGCAAAATCTTTAATTGTTTTGCAAATTGGACTAGGTAACAAGCACTAAACTGATTTCTATTGAATGAATTTAGTGTAAATCTTATTCACATACACTTTTACACTCCCGAGCTGATGAGGAGTATTGGGTGTTGTTGGGAACATTCACATAAAGCTTCATGCAATCTTCCAATCTAATTCTTAGAGCTTGTTTAGATTAGGTTAGTAAGGTTAGGATTAATCAAAGAGCTCGTTTTGGTTAATTATTGTGGTGAATGGAAAGTGTTAGAGCTTGTTAACACTTTCAAGTACCAACTTAGGTGGAATTGAGTAGATATCATTTCATCCTTGGAATCACATTGTTAAATTGTCTTGCATAGATTGGAGTTCTCATAAATCCTGAATTTGTTTCATTTAATTGTTCATTTAGTTATTGCTTTATCCTCTTGTTTAAATCCTTGCATACCAACCCCCATTTATGTGACCATTATTGTACCTTCCGCAAAAAGGTATAAACACTTGTCCCGTGTCTCTGTGGATCGACCCTACTTACCTTGTACTACATTATTAGTTTATAGTAGTAGTGTTTAAGGAGTCATTTGTACCCTTTATTTGTTGGGTTTGACACGCCCAACACAAACTTAATTCTTATTAATTCTTGACTAATATTAATTAAACAATATGATTTCTCCTTTAATATATTATTCCCATAATATATTAATAAATCATATTTAATCTTTTCTCTCCATAATTCATCCTATCAAGTTGCTTTGGTGAAGGCAACCCAAAAGGACCATGCACTATCAGGTCAAGTACATACCAAAATAGTTATGGACTTAGACACTAATCCAACAAAACTATGCTTAGAATCATTCAGAAAGTATTGGAAGTCTTATGAGATTCCAATCAAATATCAAATAGTGAAATTTAACGAAAATATAAAATTTGGAATAAGTAAAATTTTATTATTGAAAGTTGTAGATAATATCGTTAGAAACATTTAGGAGAAAACCTCATCAAGATCCGAGTTATAACGAAGAAGTTATGACCAATCGAAGATTCGTGACAAAACCGGCACGACGCCGAATGACGTAAAAAGTGAGTTTTTAATAAACTACTTTTTAGCCTTAGTAATCTAAATAAAAGTTGTAGTAATCGTTAAACTGATAAGTTCGATAAAAAGAACGCCAGAATCTGACTTCGTATGAGGAAGTTATGATTTTTCTAAGTTTCAGCTTAGCAGTAGACAGCTAAAAACTCGAATTTTAGATGGAGTGATTTTTAGCCGACACAACCTAAACGAGAATTGAAGGTCTCGTCATTAGTAGTACAACGGTAAAATTTCTGACGAAAACGGATGTCGGATGAAGAAGTTATGAATTTTTAACGGATTTTCTTGTCCCGGTCTATTAAAAATAATAATATTAAACATAAATTCAAAATTAGCCGATGAAGTCTAAACTAAAGTTGTAGAGCATAACTTTACCTATGCGTGCATATAAAGAACGTCAAAAACGGAGCCCGTATAAGAAAGTTATGGATTTTACAAGATTGGGCAAAATTTTCGATAAATTTCGCATGAATAGTGCCAGCCACGTCATCCCTCGAATACAGCCTCCACATGTCGCCTTCTGATAGGACCGAGGTTTGTTGTGTCACCTTCTAATTGGACCAAGTACACGGTCCACTAAGCTTCGGACAACTTCGCATGAGACATACCTCGGATGACCCTCGCACCTACGTGGAGCCAGCCCATTGGACCGAAGTTGGGTCCAATCCGAAGCTGCCGTCTGCGAGCCAGCTGTTCCAACCCTCGCATCCGAGCCTCACTGAAGCAACCAACTGGTCCGAGCCTCACATCCACCTACCCTCTCCCTCTCGCTTCGGATCCAACCCTCGCACTATAAATAGTGTCTGCGAACCCTCCCGAGAAAATGTTGGAAAATTGGCAAATTTCACCCCTTAGCATATATTTCTTTCATCCCGACTTTCCCCGAAGCCCCGGTAACGATTATAACCCTCAGAATACGCCACGAAGTGCCCGAGAAGCCCGCAAAATTTATCTTTTCAGTTTTGAAGCTCTACCTTCGCAGAGCCCGGTTATCAAGAAAACTCCCGGTTTTCAACGAAGAAAGTTACATTTAGAGCCGAAGTGCTGCCCGAATTAATATTTTATCCCCCAGTTATTTCACTGTGGGTTTAATATATAGGAACAATTGTATGTTATGTGTTATATGTGCTATGTGCTTTTCAGTGTTATTATTCCGGGTTATTTTCCAGTGTTATTTTTATTTGCTATTTTTAATAGCAAAGAAATACCTTTGACCATGTGATCAGTGAAAGGACTTGGATTCACATTGGTACTGGTATGAAGCCTCTGACCATGTAGAGCATGTCTCCGTAAGAGAATGATTTCTATTCTATGGTATTGGCAGAAGGTTAGACAGGGCTGAAAGCCTGAAATATACCAAAATGTTTAATCAGAAAGTGTATGTCTTCTGTGCCATTTGGGCCGAAGCTTTATTGATGTATATTAAGAATGGAAATTGTTATGTCTTACTTGTAACGATCATCTTCCGAGTTATAAATTTATTTAGATTCTCAAGTTTTATTTTGGGCTATAATAGAATTGTATATGGGATTGGGCCTCTTTGTTTTGGGTTGAGCCATAGTCTGCCCATAAGCCGTACGCTGGGTGTAAACCCGTTGTACGTTGGGCGTTGCGATTAAATGAAACGCGGGGAGGAGAAGCGTACGCGCAGCGTACCATATGGTACGCCTAGCGTAAGCGGCCAGAGGAAAAACCCTAATTTTAGGGGTTTAAGGCTATATAAACCCCATTATAGCCTCCTTCCCTATTTTCCCATCAGCCTCCTTACTCTCAAGAAAACCCTAATTCGTTCTTATCCTCTCTTTGTGTGTGAAGAAGCTTTTGTGAATGTTTCAAGGAAAGGAAGTAGTGTAGAAGGAAGGGAAGAAGTTGGAGAAGAAGCTTGAGCTCATGGATCTGGACTTAGCACCCTCTTAGTCAGCAAAGGAAGGTATAAAGTTCTAAACTTTCTTCCTCTTTCCTTCTAGATCTAGGTTATGGAAGTTTGGACCTTTTTAAGTCCAAAGGTTGAGTCTTGATATTGCAAGTCGCTTTTGGAGTTTGGATTGACATCCTTAAGACTCATAAACATCTTCCTAGCAATAAAGTAGCAATCTTTGTGGCTTATATGGAACCATGCATGAGATCTAGTTAGCTCCATGGAAGTAGAATCTTATTTATGAAACTTTGAGCCTTTATGAGACTTGTAAGCCATCAAGTAAGCAACTTTATGGCTTAAGACGTGGAACAAGCTTAGGATCTGGATTTGTAGCTTCTGGATCGGATTATTAAGCACTTAATGAGATTTTGGCTTAACAGGGCTATACGTTGGGCGTACAAGGAGGTACGCGCCACGTACAAGCCAACAGCCAGTACACTCAGCGTATCTTGGTGTACGCCCCGCGTACGCTGCTAGTTTGGGCTTTGAGTGTTTTGGGCCTCGGTGTGGGCTGAGTTTCAGACTTAGGGTCCTTGGGCCTTAATGGTCCATCAGAATTCGGTTGCTAAGGACCAAGGATTTAGTATTGGACTTGAGTAAGGCCCAATAAAGGGCTTTGGGCCCAAAATAGCAAATTGGGCCATTAATGGGCCAATAGTAAGCTTGGAAAGCCTATCTTGTTTTTGGATCTCTAGAAGTTAGATTATGGGCCAAGATTATTGTGGGCTGGTAGGGCCCATACGATGACATAGGCCCAATTTAGAAAATTAGGCCATTAGTGGGGCCATGGATGGACTTGGAAGGAATTAAGGGTTTGGGCCATGTTGTGACCCATGCCATAACAGGGGTAAAATGGTCATTTTACCCATAGGAGAATCCCTATTCTGATTTAGTATTTTATTACCATTGATAGCCGGGAAGTAGCCGGAGCAGCAGTCAGGGATTTCTCATTCAGGAGTTCAGCCGTCAGCATCACGAGGTGAGTTTCCTTCCAGTAGGAACAGGTTTACGGCCACAATGCCGACCCGTTTAGTTAGCAGTCAGTTCCGGACTTCGGTCCGATGCAATAGTTCAGGGTGCTTGACGTCTTTGTGATTCAAACATGTCTATGTGTTATGTGTTCCGGACTTCAGTCCGATGCAGTATGCAGTATATGTATTTATGCTAGTTGATATGAGTTTATGCTATGCTATATTCATTCAGTTCTGGACTTCGGTCCGATGCAGGGGACAAGGTCCCAGTCAGTTCCGGACTTCGGTCCGATGCAGGGGACAAGGTCCCATTCAATTCCGGACTTCGGTCCGATGCAGTTTTCGGACTTTGGTCCGATGCAGAGGCTAATGCCCTGGTTAGTTCCGAACTTCGGTCCGATGCAGTTTCCGGGCTTCGGTCCGATGAAGTGGGCAAGGCCCAGTATGTGTTTATATGTTATTGTATGGTATGTGGTAGTTTGGGGGAGCTCACTAAGCTTCGTGCTTACAATTTCAGTTTTGGTTTCAGGTACTTCCGCAAGTAAAGGGAAGAGCTCGGGATGATGACATCGCACACACCACAACTTCAGTTTTTGTCCTGGGAGTTGATTTAGCTTTTCATAGATATGATTTGACACAGTCTTGATACGGTTTTCTCGTGGTACCTTGTTATGGTTTTGAGATATTGACGTATGGGTTTTCATTTTATGGTATTGATCTAATGATTTTAGTAATGATTAAACAAAATTTTTGGGTCGTATTTTGGGTCGTTTCATTATTGATTGTATATCTTTGAATCAAATCCTCGATTGATATGAAAAGTTTGTCACATGATTCACATATGCCCTTGTTGTTCCTTGTTCCTCTTTACTTCTGCCATATATATATATATATATATATATATATATATATATATATATATATATATATATATATATATATATATATATATATATATATATATATGGCATAACGTTATATTGTATCTATTATTGAACTCACTAAGCGTCGCCGCTTACCCTCTCAATGTTTAACAAATTTACAGGAGATAAATAACCAGTATAGTTATATACTGTCGAAAGGTTTAGAATAGTTGTAATATTACTTTTGTATTTAAGGATCATGTATGTATAAATGTATAGTATCCTAGGTAGTTATGTAATATATAACACTTTGTAATAGTCGGTTTGTATCCAATCATTTGTAATCTCTTTATCAATGTAAAATATTGTTTTTATGAATATGCAAATAGCATGTTTTGAAATAACTATATTGTCAAGTATGAAAGTTTGGGTCTTTCAGAAATATAAAAGTGAGGGTCTTTCAATCATGGTATCAGAGCAGTGGTTTAAGTGAACTAAATACCACGGATTGGTATTTAGACTTAAACTGTTGGAAGTTCAATATATGAACGGATTCATTAAGAGTATACAAACCATAGGAAATACTTAAGTGGGGTATTGGGTAGTGATAAACCCTAGTTTTCCTAAGATATTAAGTTACTTCAAAATTTTCAGAGAATTAGTTTAAGTGAACTAGGAATTTTGAGAATTTCTAGACTTAAATTGTTAAGTGAAAATGATACGATGCACATCTGGTATACTTAGGTTGAATACCTAAATGGACACAAGCACTAGAATATTAAGAGAAGATATGCCTTATATTCTAATATGTGCTAAATGATAAATAAATATAGCATGCCTTAGGTTGCTTGCCTTATTGCTATTATTTAAGAAAGTTTATGGTCTGTTGCCGACCTTGATTTAGAAGAGAAAATTTTATGTTTAGAATTCTAAGAATTTATGTATTAGAATTTACATTAAAATTTTCGAAGTGATAAAGAGATTTATGATAGTCGACATCGATAAGTTTGTAGATAAACGATCGAGGGATATCGTAAAATTATATATATATATATATATATATATATATATATATATATATATATATATATATATATATATATATATACGTCAAACCCTTAGGTTGCTTGCCTCATTATATATATATATATATATATATATATATATATATGATCCAGATCTGGTAGGAATCCAAAAGTTGGTAGGAACCGCGAGAACAATTCTCCAACAATCATTTTGTCAAGGTCACAAACGTCAAACTCATTAATTTGGTCGTGACGCGTTCGCTCGTTACGCACGTCCATGAAACATAAACGTCAAACCCAAGGAGTTGATTATGATGAAACCTTTCCACAGGTTACTATGATTAAATCTATTTGGATTCTACTTGCCATAGCTGCATATCATGAATACGAGATATGAAAAATGATGTCAAAACTGCTTTTCTAAATGGACACTTGGAAGAATATGTGTATATGGTGTCGACCAAAATCATCCTAATAAAGTGTGTAAGCTCAAGAGATGCATGTGTGGGTTAAAGTAAGCATCTCGAAATTGGAATCATCATTTTGATGATGAAATCACAAAGTATGGTTTCGTTAGAAACGAACATGAATCTTGTGTTTACATGAAAACTAGTGGGAAATCGGTGACCTTCTTGGTCCTATATGTGGATAACATACTTATCATGGGAAATTACATTCCGAATTTACAAGTTGTAAAGGCTTGGTTAGGAAAGTGCTTCTCAATGAAGGATCTAGGTGAGGCTTAATATATTCTTGGAATCAAAATCTATAGAGATAGATCAAAACGATTAATAGGTTTAAGACAAAGTACATACATTGACAAAGTCTTGAAACATTTCAAGATGGAAAACTCTAAGATATGATTTTTACCTATGGCGCATGGCACAATACTAAGTTCATCCGAATGTCCTAGCATAAAGGCTGAGTTGGACAAGATGAAAGATGTCCCATATGCTTCGGCAGTTGGATCCATCATGTATTCCATGAATTATACTAGACCTAATCTTGCCTATGTTATGAGCATGACAAAAAAGTTCCAACAAAATCCATGGGAGAGTCATTGGATAGCTATGAAGAACATCCTTAAGTACTTGTATAGAACTAAAGATATGTTCCTCATCTATGGAGGTGTTAATGAAAGCTTAAGTGTAAAGTGTTACAATCAGGATATGTGTTCATTGTCAATGGGGGTGTAGTATCTTGGAAGAGCTCCAAGCAAAATTTTGTAGCATAATCCACTATAGAGTCAGAATACATCGTTGCTTCAGAAGTTGCACAAGAGGCTGCTTGGATGAAGAAATTCATTAGAGATCTAGGCGTGGTTCGTTCCATTCACGATCCCCTAGAAGTCTTCTGTGACAATGAGGGTGCAATTGCTTTGGCAAAATAAGCCAGATCACACAAGAAGACTAAGTATATTAGCTGGAGATTCAATTTCATTCGGTATAAAGTTGAAGTTGGTTAAATCAGTATTTGAAAAGTTCACACTAATCAGAATTTGACGGACCCTTTCACGAAGGCCCTTCCTCAAGCAAAGTTTGAAGGTCATGCTCGAGGTATTGGACTTCGCTATTCTGGTGATTGTATTTAATCTATCTATTAGTATTGATTATTGGAACGTTTAGTAGCATCATCTATCAAATGACTATGATATATATGGCATATGATCTTTTCTTTAAATATTTGTTGAGTTCTTTATTAACATGTTTAATCCTTGAGTAAATTTATTCACTCTAAAATCCATAGCTGGTTATTATGTTGGGAAAAATAATGAAATAAGACTAATACGAATTGGAATGACTGATAAAATGTTGTAACCAATTTCATAGGTACTTGATAGAGAACAAGTATTGGATGACCCGTTCAAGATCACTTCATGGATCACTGTCATGAATGATATTTGATAAAATGTAATATTTGTATGTCCTTAACACTTAAGATACAAATAAGGGTCTTTAGTGTGGGGAATGTTATGCCTTGATATATCTTATAAAGAGTTATAATAATTATATAAACTTTTCTTCTCTTTTTATACAAAAAAAAGAGATGAGCTAGTTTCTAAGAAATAAGACATGGTCTTTTGAATATAGTAAGGGAAAGTAAGCATGGCTTAAAAGGCATGAGAGACATCTAGGCTTTAGGGTATGGAGTGCTTAAAGTGTTAAGAACTCTTGGGTAATGATTTAGTTTTATGAAGGCTTTCATCCCTTCATTTTTTGATAGAAAAACTGTGACCTCATTGCTCTCTCTCATTCTCTCTTGTTTAGAAGATTAAAGTTCAAGTTACTTGCATCTTTTTTCTCTCTTTGAACCATACTTGGGTTTTGTTCAAAGCTTAAGAGTTTTACTTACAAGACTAGCATCTTTTATAAAGTTGACAATTTGTTGGTGTCTTGAAGGTTCATCCATCTCCATCAACTTCCAAGCCTCCCCTAGAGAACCCAAAGATCATCAAATGTTGTTATCACATTCCTCCTTCTATGGTTGTGTTTTTATCTTTCCATTACTTGCAAGAAGATCCTTGGTGGGTTGTAAGTTGCTATTATGTTTGAAAATTTTAAGACTTTCGTTGCTAATATTATGAGTTTTTTAAACTATTTTTGAACTAAAACCCAACATAGGATTTGGCCCCTAGAAATTGTATGAAAGACCAAGATCTGGCTCCTGACACTTTTACAAAAGACCAGGATCTGCCCTTGGCAGCTGTATGTAAGGGTTTCGCTCTTGGCATTACAGGAAAAGACCATGATTTGGCCAATGACAAGGAGTGGTTGTAAGACTATGATTTAGCCCATAGCATTCACTTGGGGTTGAAATAGACCCTTTATGTTATGTATGGTATATGGTATTTTGGGGATCTCACTAAATTTCATGCTTATAGTTTATCTCCCGAAGGGAAGGGATTGAGTTGACCACACTACATTCCCTAGAGTTTTATTCCGCACTATCCATTTAATGATTTTACTATGATGTTTGAGAATATTTTATACTATGATTATCTTTTGAAATTAATGAATGGTTTTGGTTGTTTGAAAAATAAAAATTTTATTTTGTATTTTTGGGATGTTACATGACTCTTGGAGTTTAAATGGAGGGTATTGATGTATTTTGAAATTTTATTCATGACAATGGAGGTCAAGTTAACGCATTACACATCATACTTATTGTACATTTGATATAAGAACATTTAAATATCACAAAAAAGAAAGAAAAAACTTCAACTTTTACTTTTTACAAGTTGGTTTCACAAGTTTAGGCTGGATTGGTGCTCAAGTTCGTCATCTAACCCTTCACAAGACTTTTCTCATTCAAACATGCTTTAGTCATGATTTTGATACAGACGGTCTAGGTAATGCGCTTTACGTGTTATATATTGAATTTCCATTAGGATATGTGTTAGGCAAGAAAGCAAAAGAAAACCATAAAATAACACAATAATTGAACTTGATTTGATCGATGTGACCTACACAGACAGGTCCGAAGAACTCTTCTATTACTTGATTGTTTCCAAAGTGATCACATTGGAATCCTAACTATGAATACTTACAATTGTAAACCCTAAAAACTATTGGGTTGAGCCCATATCCAAGTAAATTCAGAATAACTAAACCGGTCAATACCGTGGGGGGCAAACCTACCCCTTTCCCCTCCCCTCCCTACACCCCATGGGATAAGTGTTTGTAGTAGGTTGAGGGCTATTAGGCCCAAATTCGTACACGACAAACACGTTCCATTTGGGTTTTCTTCACTTAGTTTTGAGTTAGGTTATTCATTCGGATCACCAAATCCCAAGTCATACATTAGCAATATGTAACTAATGTAAGTGTGTTGCTATTATAGATTAGGAATTGTTAGTACATTGCTATCTATGCAATCTATGTGTAAGGAAATGTACGTTATTATGGTTTAAATATTCCTATTTTTGGTAAAAATGTAAGTATGTCGCTATTATAGGTAAAAAAAAGTACATCATATTGTCCCACAAGCTTCAACCTTAGTGTGACATGTCGTTCTCAATTTAGAATATACCTACCTAGCCACCAAAAAAACAAATGCAATTATTTACATGAATATTGTGTTAAATTGGAGAACTATTTAACACACCTAGGTTACATTCATTTCTTCCATACTCCATTCTTTTCTCTTCAAAGTTGAGCTCACAATCACATATTTACTTGTACATTAAAGAAATTGAATGTTTAATGAATGAACATTAATCATCTATCACGACTTCATCCATGATGCCATCAAATTATCAACATAATCTGAAACGAGAGCGAAAGAAACATGAGGTCAAATGTTTTGGGTTTAAGGGGATGATAGAGTCAACGCAAGCTAGCTTGTTCATCATGTTTCTCTACACACTATCGTACCATTTAGAAGTCCAAACAATAACAAACTAACAATTTAAGCCCATACTTATAAAATGAACACCTTAAAAGAGCATCTATCATTCAATCTGAACATGAACATTTAAAGAGATCATATAGCACGGCAGTAGCTAGCAACACTTGACATGTATTACTAGATGAGTAATTATTTTTAAATCAATGTGATTAGTGAATAAACCATATATATATATATATATATATATATATATATATATATATATATATATATATATATATATACACACACACACACACAGTCATCACACACAAAAGAATGAAGAAAGAGAAAAAAACCAATTACAGTTTGTTATTTTCTAAAAAATAGATATATAGATACACCGTCACTGGTAGAGTCCTAAAACACCAATCTATCAAATAACCACATATTTCATAGTATACTGAAAGAAAAGTAGGTATAAGAACACATAAAGAGAAAGTTAAATTTACCTAAAGGGTAGCGATTGTAGTATCATTCTCAAAATTGGGGTGTGCTGGCTTCAGGGGTAGCATGAGGTGCAGGTTAGGTGTTGATAGCTGGGCTTGGGCATTAATCTGCCTCAACATGCGTAAGGCATTGGAGGAAAATCTAGCCACATAGATTAAGGCACCAAAGCTGAGGCTGGAGCTTTCCCTGACGGTGGCCAAGGCATCCTGCAATGTGTCTTCCAGTTCCTGCATCCTTTTACGGTGTCTACGCCATGCTGTCTGTATGTAGCAGGCTGCCCATGTCCTCCACTGCTGTGAGTAGAACCTGAAACCACCAAGTTATTTATTATTCCATTCATATATGGAGAAGTAGATTTTTTTTTTTTTTGGTGGAAAGTTACCTAAAAGTATGCTGGAGGCGTCTGCTGTGGAGACGCCTAAACTGGGAAGCCACAAACATGAGATCATCAACCTCTAGACCAAAAGCTTCGACATCTGTAACTGCTTGGACAGTTCTAGTTGAGAAAGGAAGTGCCGGAGTTGCAGGATCCAAAGCCCATGTCAGAAGCTCTTCTCCGCAGAAGTCACCAGCCCCGAGGTCTGTATAGTTCAAGAAGTTACTCCTTCCACCATCAGTTGTGAAACTTAGCACCCTGCCACGTGTTATGAAGAGCATTTCAGGTACTGGATCTCCCTCTTGGAGTATGTAGCTATTCTGTGTGTAGAGAACTGGCTTCAGACGCTCACACATAGCATCCATTAGATGCCCATCCATGCCTTCAAACATAGGTACCTACAGTAACAAGTTGAATTGCAATTAAATTTACTAGGTGATTAATTAATTGCTAATAGAAAACAAGATGTGTATACGACTCACTCTCATTAGTGAAGGCAAGCAAAGATGACGCTTTATGTCCCTCCTCAAGTCCCGAGGAAGGCCTCTGACAAAGGAATCTAATTCGACACCCTTTGTTATCTTCCATTTGTAATGCTTGTGTCTCCTAACTCGGTCCCTTAAATTTTCAGGGAGGGAAATATGTGACATGAGATCCTCTGCTTCTCGCCTTTTTTCCTTCATCTCCTCCACTCTAAGAGTCACGTTTGAGAAAGACTGCAAATATTTCTGTAACACCAGTACAGTATAGCCAATATTAGCCCACTAAAGTCAATCAAGTCCATAACTAAGTCCAAGTTGGAACCCATGAAGATCACCAAATATAGACTCATTCAACTCATTAATATGACATTTATCCAAGTGATCGATGAGTTTAATTAATAATTCTTTATTGTTTTCCAACTCTTTAGCATCACCTAATCTTTTAAGCTTTCTTTTTTCAAAACATGTTTCAGAGTGATTATAATTATAGAAATAACTAAACAGGTCCATACCCTTCAAAAAGGAAAACACAAATTAATACCCAGACGCCATAAAGGATTTAAGATAATGCTTACAAATTATTGTTTAGGTATACCATATATGGTTATTTAGTTTCAAGTGAACCTATGTAGTGGATCTACAGTCTTTTCATTTAGGTGTCATATTCATTTATGCTTAGGCCATCTCCAATGGTAGTTTAATGGGGAGTTGAATCCCATTAAACTCAAAATCCCCATTGTGGGTTAATGACATGGCACTCAATAGAATGGGAAGTTCAATCCCCATTGAACTCCACACTCTCTCTCCTTACACACACACATAAATGATGTGGCAATCCATTAAATTGTATTGGGTTTAATGGAGTGTAGAGTTTAATAGGTAAAATTGTATTGTGAGTAGAATGTACATGTTCAATCCATTGAACTCATTTGAGTTCAATGCATTGAAGATGGCCTTATTAGTGTATTATTAATTGGTTACAGCAGGAAACGGGGAAGCAAACTATCAACATTCTATATAAAAAATTTAAATGAATATTATAATGGAGTTACCCCCAACCCACAATAAAACCCCAAAAAAAAAAAAAAACTAATGCTACATGCACACTAGGCCTTCTACAATTAAGATTTAGATTTTGGAAACAATAGTTGATAATTAAACAAATATGTTTTATATCACGCTTTTTAGAGGGTATGCCAATTAATAAATAATATAATCATCTTGAACAAAGATTAAACTGATAAGTGCACAGACCTGCATGTTGCCAATAAGTAAGGCAAATAGAACCAACCCAAGGATAGCAATGAAATCAGCAAATAAAATCTCCCCATAGAAAGTGCTTGCTTTAAGGCCTTGTCCCAGAGAACTGGATCAGAAGATAACATTTTTTTAGCTTAATTTCTATGATAACAGCTCCGTCTATTTATTAGACGTATGCACCAAAAAGATTGTCACATTTGTTTTGATTATTAAAAACTAAAAAGAAAGCTGATTAATTACTAACCTTAGACTCTGCAAACCCCACCATGAACAATACAAGAATTTCTGAGGGAAGTCTCTTGTTTCCAACACACGAGTTTGAAGAGCATCAAGAAATATTCCAAAATCAAAGTTTGTTGAATCTTTAATTTCATTTCGCTCAAGAAGAGGGCATGAATCGTTCAAAAACCCAAAATCTCCCATGCGGCCTTCACCACAATATAAATATTTAGAGTCACAATTATGCCTTTGACATGCAATAGCCCAGCATCTCAGTTCGCTTTCTATTGCAAACAAGTACCATAGGGCTCCAACTACCTATTAACAAACAAATTTTTCTTAACATCAGCAGCGTAACAATATGAAACGTATATCTATAGTAATGGGTAACTTCCCACACTACATTTAATGGAGCATATATTTTTTTTTTTCTGTAATATGATTAGGAATCCATGAAATAGTACTTACATGGCTAGCTAGAACATAGAGGAAAAAGTTAAAAGCGCCTCCAGCCCATGCTTTTTCAGTGAGGAAGCCAGAAATTTTCGTCACCTTTCTATAGAACAAAGAAATCCTAATAACTCGAGGGACGTATTGACTGAAAATAACGAGCTTCAAAATTCTTTCAGTCAAAAACGGAGTAGGGCCATCTAAGTTTGGGATAATTACCAAAATTGCCAACTGCACAAACAATCTTTAATTCAAGTTCATACTTCATAACATAAAATAGACTAAAGTTATACTATTCATTAATCCAGCTGACATACCTGTGGAAGTGGAAGGGCTGCTAGCACATCAATGATGAAGTAGGATGAAAAGTAACGTGTTGCCACATAATGAGGTTCATCTCTAACTATTCTCTTTCCAAGTATGTGATTATGACGAGGAACATATGCAGTTCGAAATTGGATAATAATGTGAAATACAAATAACATATCCGCAAAAGAACGAAGAACACATACAACCATCTTCAACTTGTGGTCCACATCAAGGCATTTTTGTGTGCCATCAACAATAGGAATGTAGAAAAACAGAGGATCCAAAGACAGTGCTATGACAGAACATAGTAAAAAAGTTTTGTTCCATTGCAAAATAAATCCCCCCTCTGGATCGAAGAACTTCATTTAAGGGCTTTCCTCTCCGAAATATATCACCACTAACAGTTGAGCTTGTAAACCCTTCTGATAACAAATAAAGAAATATGGTTTATTTTCGTAATACAAAGTCCATTATCCTTTGTGTAGTTAAAACAGGTTAAATGCTCTCTAAATCAGAGTCGCCAATAGGTGAGCAACTTTGATTATGGATCTCAAGATGAGCAACAACATCCATCAGAACAACTCATTTGGATCAGTTTTCACATTCTACAAAAGTTATACAAATTTAGAGGTAATAAACAAGTTGATATGCATGTGTACTTGATGCTAAAAGGAATTATTTATGAGGTAAACATAGTGCACGTAGCATTGGGTACAGCCAAAATGAACTTAAACTACAAAGATAACCACAAGTTTATTTGATAAACATAGTGCACATAAATACATAACGGATTATAGAATATGCATCAGCTTGTAACAAGCTAATGATGTAAGCAAAAACAACATTAATTCTCACTTTTTTTTGTTTACCAAAGCTCTAAAACATAATAGAATATTATAATTACATTGCTTTTGTATATAACGATAGTTTTAAGCCCGCGCATTGCGTGAGACCATTTCCGTAATTTGTCTTACACACAGGGACCATTTCTGTAACTTTGTCTTACACAGGGACGACTTCTGTAACTTCGTTACACATGGACCATTTCTGTAACTTTTTCTTACACGGGTCCATTTCTGTAATTCCGTCTATTTCCTACAAAGGGACCATATCTGTAATTTTGTCTTAGACGGAGATGGTTTCTGTAATTTTGTTATACAGGTACTATTTCTGTAATTTTTTGTCAAACAGGGACCATTTATGTTATTTTTCTATTTGAAAACTAGCAGGAACCAAAACTGCATTTCACTGTATAAGAAATTAGCAGGATTTGACCTTATGAACATGAAACAACATGTTACTATGTATAATTCCACTTCTTCATTGTTATTATGATTGTCTTTCCTTTTCAAATGCGCATGTTTGAAAAAACTAAAATCAATGATTATAATATTACAACCATCATTGTTGTATAACGACTCAATAACGAAGTTGAGTTCGTGATTTAATGGTAAAACCCTAAGTAGATAACCTATCAAACTCACGATTACTTTTAGTTAACAACAAAAAAAGGAACACAGAATCGGTTAAAACGGCTGACTGCTAACTCAAACTTGCGAATACAAACTACTACTCCTCTAGGCCGAAAAGTAATAACGAAATTTGTCACCAAAATTCAACCTAAAAACCGAATTTCAGTGATGACGACATCCATTCTTGAGTTCTGTAGCCTCAAATTTTCTTAAGAAATATTAAAAACACAAATGAAATTACCTGATAGGAAAATCTGCTATTACGGCATGCTTCACTCAGATTCTTCCAAAAAATCTCCAGAAACGCCAATTTTTCCTCAACATTTCTCAACAAACAAATATATAACAGTTACAGACAAAAAAATAACATAGAATCAAAAGAGATCTCATATATAGATTAAACTTGTAGAGAGAGAGAGAGATTGCGATGGTTAAACGGTAAGTAGGAAGCTTCCTGTAAGTTGAATGGAAGCATCGTCTTCCTCTTTTCATCCAAAATTGACGCTGTTTGTTTAAATGCGCGCACAATTGGTGCTGCTTCGGATTAGATATTTTTAAAAATAATTGAACAACTCTTGGAAGCGTCCGATTCAGTTGATTTTTTGTTAATTACGCGGCAATATTGTATTTTTAAACTTCTTTTTTCTTAAAAAACTAAGTATTTGTTTAAGAAAACTATGAAAGTACAACAGCGAAATAAAAATAAAATCTTGCACTAAACAAACCCAGAAAATTATGTTATTATTTCTCTTATAACTCTAATTTTGATTTTACTTTTATTAACTGATATTAGAAGTGTGATAAATATCCATTTGATTTTATATAAGAAATAAGAAATTAAGAATATAATAAAGTATTTTATAATATTTATTAACGAAGACAATTTTTACAAATCCAGATTGAATGGGTGTTTGGTTTGCTGCAACTTTCAGAAAGATATGCAACCATATAAAAATAATACATGAAACTAGAAGTGACAAAAATTGATACGACACGAAACCCGACACGAACCCGACACGAAATAAATGGGTTTGGGTAAGATATTTCAACCCGTTTAAATAAACAGGTTGACACGACACGACCCAAAAATTAAATGGGTAAGGTTAGAGTTGGGAATTTCAACTCGAATATGACTCGAAACTGACCCGTTTATTTATATGCAAGTTTTTAAATTATTTAAATAAACTAGAAAATATACAAAACCAAAAGCATAAGTAAAAGAAAACTTTTGTATTGGATTGCTTTGTAATGCTGAAATGACTTAGCCGTCTAGATCAAGATTTCATTTCAGTTTTTCCATTCTCTCCCAAACTACCCAGTCTCTTTCACCACTCTCACATCCTCATGACATTGTCATCCGCCTCCCCAACTCTCACTCTTTTAATTTTGTCATCTAAACTTGCTATGGATTCATCTATTCTGCCTCAAAACAATTAGTTTTTCATTTCCGCCTACCAAACTCCTACTCTTTCAAGATGCTCAATCTTTTAACCTCACATGACACGACATATTTCAAGATATAACCCTAACCCGAAACCCGACACGAAAATAAACTGGTTGACACGACACGACACGTTAATTAAATGGGTCGGGTTAGGGTCAAACACTTTCAACCCGTTTAGTGTTTCGACACGACACGAACCCGACACGACACGACACGATTGCCACCTCTACATGAAACAATGGAGCGATTCGTTTTGAGCGTAGAAATGTCAACTTATATGGCTATGTCAACCGTCTGATGAAGCAGCCCTAGAAGTACATCTATGGTCGAGCTATTTTCATCCCATGACCCAAGTCAACGTCCAAGTCTTTGTAATTTGCATCAGGAAGCCGGTTTTTATCCCTGGCATGGCTAAGGTGGCTACGCGCACGCCACCCAGCCTCCTCAGCATGCCGAGCTCGATAACCAATTTGGGCAATGGTTTCAAGATGAGAGAGAAAATCCATTTAAAAAATATATCCGTTTTTTAATTCAAAATTATAAATTTTAAACAACTTTTCAACCAAAATATAAATATCAACATTTATCTTCATTTATTATCACTCTCAAACCTCCAATATTTATCTTACTAGTTTATAATCAGTAGCAACCACGGTTATAAAAATAATTAAACTTTTATAATAAAAAAAAAATCAAAATTATTAATCAATTATTTTAAATAAATTACTAAGTAAGAGATATTTTTATTAGTTATGTGAAATTATAATCGTTGATTCAAATAAATATATAAAAATAATTGTTAATATATATTAGATTTTTTTTGTGAATTAATGAAAAGAATAATATAAAATTTAAAATTTAATTTAAAATGGAGAATAAATACATTGAAAATAGCATCACATTAATGAGGATGTTTAATAAATTTAAAATGGAGAACTAATAGATTGACAAGTGGCAACACATTAATTAAGAGGTCTAATATAGTGACACATGGCAAAAGAACTACTATTTTATTACTATAGGGAGATTCTCTCAAACCTTCAACAGTCATCTCATCTCTTTCAGTTTTAACAAAAGTTCAAAAAAAAATCTTTTTGCAATAAATGGGTCTTATTTGAAAGTTTTATTGTGGATTTGATTTCTAAAAAGGTCGAAAAAACTATCGTACCTTTTTAAGTTTTATTCTTATTTTAATATTTTAATTAATCAAAAAAAATAAAAGAAGGGCCCATAATGTCTCCTCTTTCTCTCTCAATAATAAAAAAGCTTAAACCTTCAAATGTTGTCATCTTCAGTCTTTAATCAATGACCTCTAACATATTGATTAGTGCTACGAAAGAGCTCCACGTCTTTACATCAATGAAGTAAATTTGTGTGATGCACATTCGTGGGTAGTAAAAGTAGTCGCTTAGTTGATCCAACAAAACACTCTTCTCTTCAAACCTTGACATTATGTCATCCCACATACCTTGAACTAGTTTATGTTTTCTTCAAAACCTTCCATATATCATGTTTGATCACACTGATTAGTTGGGAGTGGAATTCAAATCCTTGTTGCCATTGGTTGTTTGTTATAAAAGTGATTTTTTTTAAATAGTTGTATTGTGTTTTGTAATGTGTTTTTGATTTGTTAGGTTAGTTGTTTATAAGGATAATTTGGGTAATACCTATTAATTGCTATGACACCTAAAAGATCCTCTTGGGCTTCATCATTTATGAGATAGTAACAAATAATTTTAGCTATTTAGGATAGGAGGATCATAATTGCATACATACCTACACCCTAGTATATAAGGTTTTGTGAAATTGTTTATATACCCTTTAATGCGACTTGGACTACCCTCATCACTAAGGCACAAACGATACATCCCCGAACAATTGTTCGCCCTCCCAACATATCTTATGCCCTTAGTGATCACAATCATGCCTTTCTCAAGCTCCATCATGAACCCACCGTTGTCAAACTTGTCCACAGAAACCAACCCCTTCAAGATAGTAGGAACATGAAGAACATCTCGAAGGGTAACCAATTCACCACGTGTGAACTTCAGACGAACATCACCTATTCCTTGAAATTCAGCTATGTAACTATCAGCACATACAACTATCATTCCTGGTGGCATTGGACGGTAAGTACGAAATCTCTCCCATTGCCCACAAACATGCATAGTGGCTCCAGTGTCTACGAACCATCCTTGAGCACAGATTTCTTGGGTAAGAGAATAGATCATGAAAATCTCTCCAAGGTTCACACTTGCCACCATATCAGTCACTTGCTCGACTGCATGTGCAACCGGTCCTGATTTGCGATCTTTGGATTCTCTCGCATAGTGCCCAATCTCTCCGCAGACATGGCAAGGTTCGGTCCTCTTTGGCTTTGAGTTAGGATTCTGATGACTTGGTTTCTTGAAGCTTTGTTTCTGTAACGCCCTGTTCTTGAAATATCTAATTTTGGGTTCCCAAGAGCAAGAGTAAGGGCGTTTCGGTCCTTGATATGGATATAGAGTTTGGCAAGAACGGCTTATGATGGAGGAGAGGTTGTAAATTAAAGATGTGGGCAACAATGGTCCCACCTCCATTGTTGGCTGTGTTTGGCCTTGGAAAGCTTGTTTTGGCAAAAGAGAGTCTAGAAGAAGAAAGAGGAAGTTGTCAAAGAAGGAGTTGAGTGGTTGGAGCTTTTAGATCTGGAAAGACATCATATTCTGAGGCTCTTTTGAGGTAAAAAGTCTCTAGCTTGACAATCATATTGTGTAGATCTATGTGTTGTAAAGTTTTGACATCATTCTTGTCCCAAAAACCCTCATCTTGATGCATGTTTCGAGTTGGTTGAGATTAGCTGTCCTTTTAGACCTCAAGAGAGGTATTGAGTAAGAAAAATGAGGTCCCAAGGGCTTTGGTTGTCTCACGTGTGTTATAGATAGGTCTTAATGGATTAAGACCTTGGATTAAGAGCTTTATGGACGTCCCAAGTAATAAAGTTTGAGACTTTATGAATCCTAGGCATAATTGGTCTATGGATTTGAAGTTTGGACTTAAGAGCTTAAGCCATTAAGATCGTATGAGAAGTTGTAGTTCAGCGGAGTTACGCCCAGCGTAACTGGGAGGACGCCCAGCGTAGTGGGTCTGTGTCCCGATTCCAATCCGCGAGCATTGTTGTACGCCCAACATACCTGTTGGGTTTTCATTTTGGGCCTTAAGAGATTGGGCTGTAATTGGGCTATTAGATCTTGGGCCGTGACTGGACATTATGGATGGAGTATTGTGGACTCACTAATTATTATGGACCTTGGATCTAGACCCATTTGGTAAGGTGGGCCCAATTTAGTAAATTAGGCCAATATTGGGCTTTGCTTCGGACTTTTGGTCTTTGGGCCATTAGTGGGCTTGAGAGCTTATCTAGTGATGGGCCTTTCGCATTTTGATTGTGGGCCTTAGTTATGGATCGGATTGAGTTGACGGTAAATTGGTCAATTTACCCTTGGAAGGATATTGTGTTTGGTTTAATGGTTATTTTGCTACTTCGAATAATTCGAGATTTTCGGTGAGGTGGTGATTCGGGAATCTGCTTCTTCAGTTCAGAGTTTCGGCAGTTGCGAGGTAAGTTATCCTCACTATATCAACAAGGTCTAAGGCACCAAGGCCGACCCTTTATCGGATTGTGATCTGGGTATCGTTGTTATGTTATTGCTTTGCTATGTTTGCATTCTAGTAGTTAGGATGGTATTATGTTAGAGACCTGGTTAAGGTCGGTATCCTGGTATATAGGATGATGCTATGCTAGTGACCGGTTAGGTCGATATCATGGTTAAGATGATGTTATGTTATGTGATCTGCTAGATCGACTTGATTGCATGTGAATTGTTATATGATTGAATATTATGTGCACATGGTTGTTGGACTGGGGTTGGGTTGAGGCGGGTCCTGCTTTGTGCTGTAGGCCAACATACCCTGGGCGGACCGGTTGTCCCGAAGGCCCAGCGAGCGGTCCGGATAGGCTGTAGGCCCCAAGAGGGCGGACCAGACGTGCCAAGGCTCGGAGAGTGGACCAGGCTGACTGAAGGCCCAGTGCGGGCGGACCAGTCATACTGTAGACTCAGAGAGTGGACCAGGTGGATTGAAGGCACGGTGCGGGCGGATCAATCACAC
Source organism: Lactuca sativa (assembly GCF_002870075.4). Classification (NCBI taxonomy): domain Eukaryota; kingdom Viridiplantae; phylum Streptophyta; class Magnoliopsida; order Asterales; family Asteraceae; genus Lactuca; species Lactuca sativa. Next base: position 53,419,933 of record NC_056626.2, on the reverse strand, counting down.
TGTAGACTCGATGTATATGGCTAGACTCGGAGGGTGGACCAAGTGGACTGAAGGCCGGTGCGGCGGACCAGTCACACAGTAGACCCGAAGTGCATGGCTGTTCTGTGTTCTGTTATGATATGACATGTTGTACGTGTATGGTATATGTGGTTGGTATTTTAGGGGTATCTCATTAAGCTTTCGGGCTTACAGTTGTGGTTTAATGTTTTTCAGGTTCTTTAGGAGACCGTGGCAAGGCAAAGGCGTGATCGTACCGCTCCTCATGATTTTGTTTTATGATGTGATTCTGGGAAGACTCTGATGATAATTGTATTGAAAACCTTTTTGTAATAACTTAATGAAACGGGGTTGTTTTTGAAAAGTTTAAATTGGTTGAAATTTTATGGTCATTATAGTTTCTTGGGTCCCAAGTTCCTTTTGTTTTGTCCCCAAGACCTAGTCTTATGACCATAACCCACAGCTGATACATGATGCACACTCCATCCGAGTTTACCACGCTTGTCCTTGATGCGAGTTTCCTCCTCAATGCGAAGGTGTTTCATCAGATCATCTAATGAGTAGTCCTCATATTTGTGCATCATTCTCTTAGAGAAGTTTTTCCACGAGGGTGGTAGTTTTGCAATGATCGCACCAGGGAGTAGTCCTCATATTTGTTTACCATGACCTGGAGTTCATGCACTTGCTCCATGATAGGTTTGTCATCATCCATTTGAAACTCTAGGTACTTTGACACTAGGTACTTGTTGGTACCTTCCTCATGTGCCTTGTACTTGAGTTCCAAAGCACTCCATAGCTCTCTCGGATCTTTGACCGACGCGTAAAGATCATAGAGTCGATCAGACAGTGAGTTCTTGATGTGACCCACACACAATTCCTTAGACTCTCTATACATAACCCTTTGCTTTTCCAGATCAGAGATGATCGTTGGATCCACAGTTTTCCCCGCCTTGGGAATTGGATTAGCAGGAATTGGGGCCAATTTTGGCTCCAAAACATAGACGACCTTCAGCACATGAAGCATGAACTTGACCTTGTCAGCCCAACAGGTGTAATTCTGACCATCAAATCAGTCAAACTTGGCAAACTCTTGGTTCATGTAATGGAGACTAGCAGTTGGGATTTGAGTGTCCATTAGTCTGTTTATTTATAAACACAAATAAAAAAACCTTTAAGATTGTTGTAAATCAAACTAATAGACAAGCAAGGAAACCGACAAATAATATTAAGAATTATATGTGTAACACCCCAACTCTCAGGTATAAGTTTTAAAACCTTATATACATGTTTATGGACCTACTCGACAAGTTGGTTGCCCCAACTCGTCGTGTAGAGGTGGGTTAGCTCGCGTGGATTATTGAACCTACTCGGCGAGTCAGAGGACCCTAACTCGACGAGTAGGAGTTGGAAAATGAAACCCTAATTTTCGGGGATTTTGCACCCTATTTAAAGGTCATTAGCCTCCCTCAGCCTCCCTTACCGACCCCTTTGAGTCCAGAAAACCCTAATCTCGAATACCCTCCACTTGTGTGTGTGAAGAAGCTTGGAAAGTGGTTTTTGTGAAGAAGGCTTGAATTCTAAGGAGCTTGGAGAAAAGAAAAGCTTGTGGATCTGACTCTACTTCATCTTGGAATCATTTTGAAGGTAATAAGTCGTTACCTTGACTTCCATCTAGCTAGATCTCTCCTTGCTTAAGTTTAGGGCTATTGGCATATATGTGAACCATTTCAGGCATTGGTCATGATCTGAAGTTGTAACTTCAGATCTGGACTTCTCTAAGTCCTTATAGCCATAAAGTTATCAGATTTAGCAAGCTTGGGCCTTTCTCTTTGGGTTAAACATTTCCCTTAGCTTGGTTTTGGCATTTAGGACCATGCATGCACGTAAAATTTGCAACTTTCTCTTTGGGTTCGATCCTTGGTGCTAACAAGAATTGGAGTATTAACACTAACATCTAACCAATCAAGCTGCCGTTAAAAAAAACGTTTTCTAACCCTTCCAAAATATTCTGTTGCCATATCTACGAAGTGATAGAATATTATATTGTCATATCTACGAAGTGCAAGAATATTCTGTTGTCATATCTACAAAATGGTAGAATATTTTGCTGCCATATCTACGAAATAACAGAATATTATGTTGCAATATCTTCCATCACCAATGTGGGATAGAGGAAACTTGCCAACTTCCAAGATTACCTCTATAATTTCCAACAATATATATATATATATATATATATATATATATATATATATATATATATATATATATATATATATATATATATATATATATATATATAGGAGTAGGATCAAATGAGAACACCAAAAAGGTTGAGAACGCGAGCACAAAGTATATTCATTTACGATTCCATGTATTCATTTGTGGAGAAATGATAAATTTTTACGCCTTTAATTTCAATTGAAAAGAAAAAGCATATTCATGTTGATTATGTATAAAAATTTATCATTTCTCCACAAATGAATACATGGAATCACAAATGAATATACTTGTTTTCGCGTTTTCAACCTTTTAGGTGTTCTCATTTGATCATTTCCCTATATATATATATATATATATATATATATATATATATATATATATATATATATATATATATATATATATATATATATATAGCAGTTGCCCACTGTGCCCCTTTAAATCCGGCTCTAAAGTCGGGCATTATATAAGGTGTGAAATCAAAAATATCCTACGCGAAAAAAACACGTACAAGTATAGAAATATAAGTTCGGAAATTATTTTCAATTTTTTCGTCAATCATGCCTCAAAGTGACTTCAGTGAACATTTGGAGAGGGAATTTTAGCCAAATAATCTTTGAGATGCTTTACATATTTCAAACCAGTAAGTTTTAAAGCATGTTCCCTACAAAGTGGAATAAGAATGCAGATTTAACATTAGATTTTGTTGTCTACGATATAAACTACAAATAATGCAAGAAATAGCAATGCACTTTAATTGATTTGTTTATTACATCATCTTACTTCCATTTCTTACTATTAAAACAATATACTTTGTAATATCTACTCAATTAGTCAATTATAGCAATGACATCGGAATAAAAAGCAATTTCCACATTGGTTGCTTTCTTCTAAACCTTCACATGCAAAACACACGTATGCGACAGTTTTTTTTAATCTCTTGTAAAAAGCACACGCATCTCTTTCCCACTAATCCGTTAAATGAGGAAATAATTTATGATCTACCTCTTCTAATAAACAAAATCAAAATTTGCCATTTGTCGATATTCTATATCTCCTTTGCCACATGATATTTTTCTACAACTCCTTTGCCACATGGCATTTTTCTTGACCTTCACGATTTTCCGTTATTCTAACATTTCTAATTCTTTTTAATGCTCATATTAAATTTAAATAATTTTCATTTTGTTAATAGCAACTTAATCCCTCATTTTTTGGGATAGGTATGACTTTTGAATAGACCATATACAAGGATGAAAAGAGAAAACTCGCATACTGCAAATTGGAATTTGGATTGAAAGACGGTTTCGTTAATCCCATCCATGAATATCGCCACCAATCTTGCTCCCACTAATCTACCTATTCTAATAAACAAAATCAAAATTTGCCATTTGTCGATATTCTATATCTCCTTTGCCACATGATATTTTTCTACAACTCCTTTGCCACATGGCATTTTTCTTGACCTTCACGATTTTCCGTTATTCTAACATTTCTAATTCTTTTTAATGCTCACATTAAATTTAAATAATTTTCATTTTGTTAATAGCAACTTAATCCCTGATTTTTTGGGATAGGTATGACTTTCGAATAGACCATATACAAGGATGAAAAGAGAAAACCCGCATACTGCAAATTGGAATTTGGATTGAAAGATGGTTTCGTTAATCCCATCCATGAATATCGCCACCAATCTTGCTCCCACCAATCTACCTCTTCTAATAAACAAAATCAAAATTTGTCATTTGTCGATATTCTATATCTCCTTTGCCACATGACATTTTTCTACAACTCCTTTGCCACATGGCATTTTTCTTGACCCTCACGATTTTCCGCTATTCTAACATTTCTAATTCTTTTTAATGCTCATATTAAATTTAAATAATTTTCGTTTTGTTAATAGCAACTTAATCCCTGATTTTTTGGGATAGGTATGACTTTCGAATAGACCATATACAAGGATGAAAAAAGAAAACCCGCATACTGCAAATTGGAATTTGGATTGAAAGATGGTTTCGTTAATCCCATCCATGAATATCGCCACCAATCTTGCTCCCATAACCGTCCTCCCATTATCTTGATCGATCGACCAGACACAAAAAAACGTTAAGCTCCCAATTCCTTAATCTCTTTGAAAGAACAACACATCCACCACTCATCGATGTCATCCTCTCTCTGTGTCTGCATACCGGCTTTCTCATTCTCTAGAGGCTGGTAAGCGTAAAGAGCATCGCTAAAGCAGTTCAAAAACTAATCAGAACACGATTAGGAAGCAAGATGCAGCCAACATCGGACGACTCACCACCACAATGACTACTTGAATTTTTTGCATTTTAGCTTTCTGGCTTTTCATAAGCACTATTTTTTTTTTGATGAAGTGTTAATATATTTAGGGATGTGTCCATGGACATGGAACTGGATTTTCTGAAGCTACTCTTGAAGAAGATTCTACAAATCGTCCTCCTAAAGTAATCCTAAAGGTTTTTTTTTTTTTTATTCTAATGATTTGCATATTTGTTACAACACAGTCAACACTGCCTTAGTAATATAGATTTTCATTGATCGTTTTTTTTGTTTTTTCAGCCAAATGATTCAGAAAACTATCAAAGCAATGACCTACGCATATTAATGCTTTTGAACGCATTGAAATGTCAACTTTATTGGATCCCTCCAAGTGTTTGGAGAAAGAGGTGGATGATTCTATCATATGTTTTCACTATTTTCCAGCTTGGTGCTCTACTTCTAATTATGTAGGTTACTCGGATCTCTTTCACTTCAGGTAGGTAGATTCCATCATTGTCATTCTAATACATTTTTAATCAAAATGGAATTGTATAATGAATTAGATTGACTGCTCCAGTTTATTTAAAGACATGAGAGATTAGAGGAGACATTCCCCTTACACAGTTTGGTTTTCTTTATTCCAAATGGAATTGTGTACTGTGAGGTGATTTCATATTTAAATAATCCCTTAACAGGTTTGTTGCATCAATTACATTCCTAATATGATCTTGATGTGTATTTGCTAATTTGCATTTAGGTAACACAAGCATCTGGCTTGATGGATGTGTGGAGATGGAATCTTAAAGACTAGCAATTGATCTTTAGTTATTTATATTGGTTATTGGGTTATATACTTTTGTTTTTTCCATTTATGTGTTTGTAATTTGTGTAGAGGTTCACTTCGGGGTTCAATTCTTCAAGTGTTCAAGTGTTCTTTGTAAAGCTCAAAAGAATATGGGGGTTATCTTCAGTTTTTTGGATGTCTTTACTCTTCGTTTGGATTCTAATTTATCTATTTACATTGGCCACTTCAATTTATGTTATCTATTTCACTGTATTATTATTAATAATTTAATGTGTAATCAATTTTCTTCTATTTGCTATAATGCTTAATGACTAAAATTTGTGTTTCATGCTTATGTTAGACTTTTTTAACATCCAATTATTGGTTTTTGATTTCCCCATTTTACCTATATTTAAAATACATGGTTGTAGTGCATGCATAGCACATTACTATAAAAATTCTGAACATCTGTGTCAACATTTTTGTTAATAATAAGATGTATAAAATATCATGAATGAAATTTAGGTTTATATCACTCGCTACAGGAAGAAGATAGAAAGTGTAGTTTTTAAACTTTGAATCTTCTATCAATTCATGAATGTCATTAGCTCAGTATGATTTGATTAATAACCCTCCATTGCTTACTGTTTTAATCTACCATGAGCCCTTTTATGTACTTTTTCTTTAAGAAGGCAGTATCAAGAGGATTTAACACTTGGTCATCTATTTTGTGTGGTATAAAGTGATTGAAGTTATTGATTTTAGATAAAGATTCGTAATTAGACCAATGAAACCTTTAATGTTGTGTACAAAGAAGTATTTCAAAATCTATGTTAAAGTATTATTTTTTGATTTCACTTTTCAAATTAATTCGATATAACTCACAATCGGCAATACAAGGCATTTTTTTTACAGTTATTAATTTTTATTAATATATAAAATTTTAATCATACCGACCGTTGTTTCCACGGGTTATAACCTAGTTGTTTATATAAGTAAACAAATAAAGAGAAAACAACTTATCAAAACCTTTTTATTTAAGTCACTAAGTGTTTATGGATCTTTTTTTTATCCAAACATGTAAAATAACTTATTACTGATGTCAAACCACAATAAATCAATAAACACTTCAAACAAGCAATCTCAAACACCCCTAAATAGATTGATATCTTGATTCTAACCATACTTATTTAATTTTTGTATTGTGTGGTGACAACCCGTTAAAATATTAATTTGTATCATATGTTGGGATTCCATTTCTGTACCAATATTACAACAAACCTAATGGTAGTTTAATTGGGGGATCAGTAATACTTTTGCCGAGTCTCAACAAGTCCATCGCATATCAAAACCGTTCATTTTTATTTTCTTTTAAGCACACAACATTCCAAGGTTGAAGTTTATGATATTATATTATTGATAATATAATCTACTCGAACTACATAGTTGCAGTGCTGTTTGAATTTATCTTAATTACTACCAAATCCTTTATAACACGAAACTTGTACAAAAGTGTGACAAAATGGAAACACACCAAATGCATGAAGGTTTTCAACTTTTCGTCACCTAGTGGAATACCAATTAGCTACTATATATATATATATATATATATATATATATATATATATATATATATATATATATATATATATATATATATATATATATATATATATATATATATATATATATATATATATATATACACACACCATACAAGATATCAGTTATATCTGCATAAAATAAAAGTGAAAACCCAAATCATTTATCAGTTTTCCATCAAAGAATGGACAGTGTTGGTGTTCGCATACTGTGGTCTGTTGCAATTACTTTGCTATTGGTTTCATGGAAGCCGATGGTGTTTGCAGTTCCATCATGTGGACGTGTCACATCCAGATTGACATCTTGCTTGAGTTTCATAAATGGTCATGAGCCAACGAATTCTTGCTGTTCATCAGTCAAGGGTTTGACAGCTATGGGGAAAACCAAGAATGATCGTGTGGCTATCTGTAACTGTGTGAAACAAGTCATGAAAAGATTGAACAATTATGATCCAAAACGAATCACTCTTCTTCCTAAAAAATGCCATGTTGGTTTGAAGTTTCCTCCCATCAATCAAGACTACGACTGCAAAAAGTACTTTCAATCCTCATTCTTTCTCGTTCATAATTAATTGTTGATGTGTAAATACTAAAGCTTATGTCTTATTTGCAGGGTGGAAGTAGACATGCTGATGTGGCGTGAGCAAGGACTATAGGAATAACATGAACCAATGTACTTGGTAACTTATGACTGTATTTGAATAACTGGTTGTGTATCTTCCAATAATACCATTGCTTCTTTATATACATATGATGTAATGCTAGTTATTGTAAGGATTAGTAAACGATTTAAATTTACAAGAGTGATATGTTTTCAATAATATGTGACAACCTAAATTTTAAGGGACTTGGATGTGATCGTTTTATTCAACATGATAAAATAAATGGGGTAGAATTTGATTTACTCTGAATAAGGCTGTGTGACAACAAATCATACAATAAAAAGGGAGAAATAAACTTGTCTTTAGCATCCCAATTAAGTCACTTTTAGAGGTATAATCCGTACTTTTAATTGAAAATTTGGTAGCTTAATGGCTAAGAGGTTAATAACAAGTGATTTCATTTTGTAGGTTTAAGCATCCAAGTCACTTTTAGGAATAAAATACAAATGCTTGTTTATATACATATATATAGTTTGTCCAAGTATATATGTGATGGTTGTATTACTCTAGGACTCTAGTTAGCTAGAGAAGACTTAATATCCGTCTAAATTGGTAGTGGTGGATTCAAAGCCACTCTATTTTGAATGGTTTTCTATGCTACAATTTTGGTGTCTCATACAATTGAGAAAATTATAAATATAGCCTAATCCTTTAATTATTTTATGGAAAATAACCAAAAAACCCCCACATTACAAATATAGCTATGAAAATCGCAGATGGATTAAGCTCATCTGCAATTTTAACATTCCATTTGCAAACGTACAATATGGTTTAAGCACTTCAATTGGAGTGGGAGTTAGTTTGTACCAAAACACACTTGTAGAGGAATATAATCAGACCAAAATAATAGGTAATTTATTAAGAAAAAAAGACAAAACTGCAAATTTGGTCTTTATGGTATTCAAAAAACTTTGGATAGGTTCAAAAAGTTTTTAGCTTGCATGGAAGGTCCAAAATCAATGTTTTCTGAGTTTTTAGTTCTTGATACACTTGAAAAGTCCATTTTACCCTTTTCTATTTTCTTTATTTATTTTAGTATTTAAATAATTACAAATAAAAAATAAAAACTCTCTCTCTCTCTCTCTCTCTCTCTCTCTCTCTCTCTCCCCCCCCACACACACACACACACACACTATGGATGATTTCATTTTTCAAACTTTTTGTTGGAGAATTCATTAGAGAGGCTTTAAATAAATTTTCCAAATAAATAACAACTAAAGTGATAATTTTTTTGCAAAACTTTATATATAATAAAGTTGTTTCGTAATCAAACTTTATCACTTTCGTAGTAAAATTTAAAAAAAAAAAAGAAAAAAAGAAAAAACGCAAAATGGCAGGTGGGATGATAGGAAATTGCAGATGAACTACGATTTTAGTCGGAGATGGGGTATTTATACGGAAAAAAAAAAAAAAGAACCACATGCGAACGTACAAGTCGCTAAAGCACGGTTGTGCTTTAGCGACTCCCCTAACAGTAAATTGGCCATTATAAATGAAACAAGTGTAGCGATGAAGATGATACAAACTAACTCCCACTCCATTTGCTAATTGAAATAACAAAGTAACTCACTCTACATGTACTTACATAAACAATGTGTTGTATAAAATTGGAGAAGATGGTTACAAACTAGGTTACATTCATTCCTTCCATACTCCACTACACAACAATGCTAAAAACACCTATCTATAATCATATTTCATACTATACTCCAAAAAAAAAAAAAAAAACACTGACAAGGAGAAAGTTACATTTACCTGAAGGTAACGATTGCTGTTGCATGATTCTCAAAATCCGGCTGTGGTGGCTTGGGTGGCAGCATTATTTGCCAAACAGGTTTTGACAGTTGTGTGTAATTCTTGCGCCTCAACACGCGCAAGGCATTAGAGGAAAATCTAGCAGCATAAATGGAGGCACCAAGGCTGAGTGTGGAGGTTTCCCTAACAAAGGCATCATGCATTCTACTATCCTCCAATGCTTTAGCCATTTCCAGCTTCCTTCTCCAGTGTCTACGCCATGCCGACTGTATGTAGCATGCTGCCCATGTCCTCCACTGTTGTGAGTAGAATCTGAAAATCAAACACAAATCCCAAAAGAGCAATTAATTAATTAATTAATTATTGTTATTATCCCATTCAAAGTTGAAAAAGAGATAAATTAACATTGTTACCTAAAAGTATGCTGGAGATGTCTGCTGTGGAGACGTTTAAACTGGGAAGCCACAAACATGAGATCATCAACTGATAGAGCAAAAGCTTCAACATCTGTAAGTGCTTGAACAGTTCTAGTTGAGAAAGGGAGTGTTGGAGTTGGAGGAGCCAAAGCCCATGTCAGAAGCTCTTCTCCACAGAAGTCACCAGCCCTGAGGTGATCAGAGTTGAAGAAGCCAGCCCTTCCACCATCAGTTGTAATACTTTGTAGGGTCCCACGTGTGATGAAGAGCATCTCAGGTACTGGATCTCCCTCTCTGAGTATGTAGCTATTTTGTGTGTAAAGAACTGGCTTCAAACGATCACACATGGCATCCATCATATGTTCATCCATTGCTTCAAACATAGGTACCTGGATGGATACAGTCCAGGACCAAAATTGAAAAGGTTAGCTATACTCGGGGACCAAAAACGTAATTTACGCTGATACATATTTTTAGTTAAGAAATATGACTGACTCTCATGAGTGAAGACAAGCAAAGATGACGTTTTATGTCCCTCCTCAAATCCCGAGGAAGGTCTTTGACAAAGGAATCTAACTCAACACCCTTTGTTATCTTCCATTTGTAATGCTTGTGTCTTCTAACTCGTTCCCTTAAATTTTCAGGGAGGGAAATATGTGACATGAGATCCTCTGCTTCTCGCCTTTTTTCCTTCATCTCCTCCACTCTTAGAGTCAGGTTTGAGAAAGACTGCAAGTATTTCTGTAACAACCATTGTATTAATTAGCTCATGAATCATACATACAGTATGTGGAAACATGTTTAATTTAGTGATTAGAATATACGAATTAAACCTGCATGTTACCAATAAGCAAAGCGAATAGAACCAGCCCAATTATGGCAATGAAGTCTGCAAATAGAATCTCCCCATAGAAAGTGCTTGCTTTAAGGCCTTGACCAAGTGAACTGGATCACAAAAGAAAAACATTTTTATTTCAAAAAAGAAAGCTCTCTTGTTTATGTGTTGTAAGTTTGTTATCTCATTTAGATGAAGTGATTACTAACCTTAGACTCTGCAAGCCCCACCATGAACAATACAAGAATTTCTGAGGGAAGTCTCTAGTTTCCAGCACACGAGTTTGAAGAGCATCAAGAAATATTCCAAAATCAAAGTTTGTTGAATCTTTAATTTCATTTCGCTCAAGAAGAGGGCATGAATCGCTCAAAAACCCAAAATCTCCAACACGCCCTTCTCCACAGTACAAATACTTGGAGTAACAATTATTCCTTTCACATGCAATATTCCAACATCTCATTTCACTTTCTATTACAAACAAGTACCACAGGGCTCCAACTACCTGTTTGCAAAACAAATCTTTCTTACTTCTTACCAAAATACATTTATATGCTTTTTCTCTAATATTGTTAATAATACTTACATGGCTAGCTAGCACATAGAGGAAAAAGTTAAAAGCAGCTCCAGCCCATGCTTTTTCAGTGAGGAAGCCAGAAATTTTTGTCACCTTTTTATAGAATAAAGAAATCCGAATAACTCGAGGGACATATTGAGAGAAAATAACGAGCTTCAAAATTCTTTCAGTCAAAAACGGAGTAGGGCCATCTAAATTTGGGATAATTACCAAAATTGCCAACTGCACAAACAATCTTTAATTCAAGTTCATACTTCATAACATAAAATAGACTAAAGTTATACTATTCATTAATCCAGCTGACATACCTGTGGAAGTGGAAGGGCTGCTAGCACATCAATGATGAAGTAGGATGAAAAGTAACGTGTTGCCACATAATGAGGTTCATCTCTAACTATTCTCTTTCCAAGTATGTGATTATGACGAGGAACATATGCAGTTCGAAATTGGATAATAATGTGAAATACAAATAACATATCCGCAAAAGAACGAAGAACACATACAATTATCTCCAACTTGTGGTCAACATCAAGGCATCTTTTTGTGCCATCGATTATAGGAATATAGAAAAATAATGGATCCAATGACAATGCTATAACAGAACATAGTAAAAAGGTTTTGTTCCATTGCAGAATAAATCGCCCTTCTGGATCAAAAAACTTCATCAAAAGTTGAGCCTGTTTAACAAAGTATTTTGGTAAATAATGAAGTTGATGCCTAATTAATATCCCATGATTGTTATGTAATGACTAAATAATGAAGTTGACTTGACTTGATGGTTTAATGGTCAAACCCTAATTTAATAACCTAAAAGTTCAAAACCCACGAGTACTTTTGTCAACAACCAAAAAGGAACACAATGAAGGACGACAATCAGTAACTTAAGTGTTGAAGTCCATTATTCAGTTCTCTTGCCTAAAACCCAAATTAATAAGAATGATTAAAACCCAAATTAAATTACCTGGTAGGAAATCCGCTATTACGCCCTGCGCCTACTAGATTCTTCCAATAATTCTCGAGAAACGCTGACTTTTCCTCAAATATTCTCATATAACAAACACATAACAGTTGTAGACAAAAAAAATAACGTCGAATCAAAAGAAAGGAACAGACATAAAGTAAACTGAGAAAGAGACAGATTGTGGTGGTGAAGCGTTAAGTAGGAAGCTTCCTGTAAAGTAAACGGAAGCATCGTCCTCCTCTAATGAATCCAAAATTTGACTTACCTTTCTTCAAACAGGTGCAGTTGCCGTTTGGCCTCTGTTTCTCCACAAAAGATTACACAACGATCCTGATATGGCCACAGAATAACAAAATAAACTTTTTAGCAAAAGAATTATGTGTGGAAAAATAACACTTAAAAAGTATATCTTAACGAAATTAATAAAATTGAAAATTATAAAAACAAATTATGTAATGAACTAAAACATAATTTTAACTAGTAAAGAACCTGCGGTTACGTCGTTTTTGGGGTAATATGGAAAAAATCGATCAACTTTAAAAGATATGTGCTGAAATTATAAATCACCATAAATAGCGGAGAAAATCGACAACCCCTAAAATTAGATATCAAAAGTGTACAACGAAAAGAATGGACATTGGTGAAGAAAATCCACAAATGTTATGACAATAATGTTAAAGTTGTCAAAGTTGAGAAAATATGGTGGCAAAATTTTAAAAGATTTTTTTTGTGTTTTTTATGTCTAAATGTAAAAGTTTTGACTATAAGGACGAAAAATGTCAAATTCATTAAAGATTTGTGGCAAAAACACCAAAATGTAAAATCTTTGACTGCAAGGACTAAAAGTGTCAAAGCCATTAAAGATTTGTGTCAAAAACCTTAAGGCACAAAAACTTAATCAAAAGGCAAAAATGTAAAATTTTTGACTTTAGGGACTAAAAATGTCACATTCAACAAACTTTTGTGGCAAAAACCTAAAACCTAAAAAAGTACCATTCCCAAGCTCCTTTGTATTTAATATATATATATAATTTGTGAGGTAATTCATATATAGAATGAGATTTAAAAATATTAAAAATCCATATATATCATAGTGATGATTATATCATATCAACTAGACCACAAAAGTATTAAAATAAAGTTTCCATAAAAAAAATTATGTGAGGATGAAACCGATGAAAATAAAATTTGAAAATATATTTTAAGAAATTTATAAAAACAAAAACTAATATATATATATATATATATATATATATATATATATATATATATATATATATATAAAAGAGATTATAAATATAATTTTAAAATATAGTAAATGATCCAAATCGTACCTTATAAAATACCTATACTTTAATTTTAAAAGTATAAATGACGAAAGTGTTAACTCAAAATTACTTGAGGGGATAAAAAATATAAATATGAAAATTTGTTATGGTCGGAAACAAAATCTATGTTCGAGTTAAATGCTTATTTTACTTTTGTACACTATGACGTGTGAAATTCATTGAATATAAGTTTGAAAATTATAAATCGTGAACAATAAAAAGCTCTCAAGTCTTCTCTTTTCCAAATTAATATATGTATATTTATTGTTTTATCCTAAATTTTTTTATTAGTTTTATTTTTTAATTTTAAAATAAGTTTCTATTTATTAAAAAATAACATGACCTCACCTACACCATAAAACTCTCTCTCTCTCTCTCTCTCTCTCTCTCTCTCTCTCTCTCTCTCTCTCTCTCTCTCTCTCTCTCTCTCTCTCTCTCTCTCTCTCTCTCTCTCTCTCTCTCTCTCTCTCAAACCAACCACCATCTTTAGCTCCATCACCATTTTTAATTGTTGCCTTCAACCTACATCTGCACCTTCACCTTCAACCATCACGACCACCACCACTACAACTTTCAACCTGTACCACCACCACCTTCAGTCGATGCCTTCAACTTGCACCAACACCTTTAGTCACCGTCATTATCACCATAACCTTCAAGCATATTTAGAGACCATCCTAGATCCCCATCTCCGACAAAGGAAAAACATATATGGGAAAAATGCATATGTTTGTAGAGAAAATATATTTGGATATCAGAACCTATGATGAAAGATGGATAGGTTGGTGATTGTGGTGGTTCTGGAAAGAAAGAATGTCGATGATGTTGGTAGTTCTGAAGAGAAAGAAGGTGGTTGTGGTTATGGACAAAGAGAAGGAAACACAAATTATGTAACATCTTGTTTTACAGGTATTCCCATTTATTCTCTTGGTATTTAATTTGTTTGCAATTTGGTCCCTTGTAGTTTTTTTGGATGAAACGTGTTTCATCACGTACACTAGGCGTACGTGGCCTGAATCAAAGCCTTGATATTTAGAGTTTGTACACGATTTAGACACCCTTATAGCCTCAAAACCCTTTCTTTCATCAGCCTCCACCCCTCATATCGACCCTTGTAAACCCTAATCCATTTTAGAGCATATTTGAGCCTTAAGTGTGTATTTTGGTGGTCTTGAAGGAGGAAGAAGGAAGAGGAGACCATCTTAGAAGGAAGAGGAGACCATCGTAGAAGAGTAAAGCACTTTGGATCTAGAAACACATCATTATTTTGTACAACTTGGAGGTAAAAAGCTCTGATCTTGATGAAGTTTTGCTTAGATCTTGATTAGCCATGGATTATGTTTATTTTGGTCCCATAATCTTGATGTATTTAAGTATGGGTTAATCTAATTCATTTGAGTTGTCCTTTCAGATGTTTTGGAATGTTTAGATTCTTAAAATGTAATCTAGGTCCTTAGTTTTCCTCCATTCAAGAACTATGATGTCTTAATGAGTTAAGAAGCTAGGGTTTTTGATATTGAGCACTTAATAGCCATGCAAGATCATAAAGTTGGAAACCTTATGATTAAGGATATCATTTGAGGTATGGATTTGGGTTTGGACAAGAGAGCTCAAGGGTTTAAGCTCTTAATAGAAGGATAAGGTGGCAGGTGTGTACGCTGGACATACGTTAGAATACGTTGTGCGTACGCGGTTAGCTCCCCAATTTTAGTCAAGCCTTGTGTACGCTAAGCACACAAGCTGAGTACGTTTGACCTACTTAGCTGAGTCAACTCGGCTGACTTTTTGTAACATCCCAAAATTTCTAATAAAATTGAACTTTTTTTTACATAAATCATCCATTGGATATATTTTATTCAAAACAAGTGAAATACCAAACCCCAAGATCAATTATGTTTCCAAACATTATAAGTTACAATTCTAAAATTTATGAAAACACAACAAATTCAATATTAATTCCAAAAATCCGCCTCAATCCAGTGTGTATAATCATGCCCGACCATCTTGTGTACCTGAAATAGTATTTTTAAAGGAAAAGGGTAAGCACAAAGCTTAGTGAATTCCACACATACACAATATCATATCATATAATCCTTATCCCTATACACGGATACAAACGGTATCAAACACATAACCACGCATGCATGTCAAAGAACGAATCAGTAACAGACATACTCCTACTAGGACACATTGTCTATGCCCGATCCCCTTTGCTCAGTACATCGAGCCCTTGGGACACATTGGCTAAGCCCGATCCCCCGTACCCGAACCCATTGGGACACATTGGCCATGCCCGATCCCCCTTGCTCAGTTCGTCGAGCCCTTGGGACACATTGGCTACGCCCGATCCCCACTCGGATGCGCCGAGTCCTACCATGCACAATCCTCAATACGTGAGGGAAAACCACTAGACTCTACCCCGCCTAGTACTACCCGCATAAACAACACACCACACACGAGCTAACTTAAAGAGAATATAACACAACACGGTGTAGTGAAGAACTCACCTCCAAAAACAAAGCAACCTCCAAAGCAACCCGAAACTCACTCACACCTGCTTGCGCTTCACACTTCCTAATAATAATAAATTGAGATGGTTTTAGTTATTAAATTGCCTTAATTATGAATATAACTAATGGGTAAAATTTCCAGATTTCTACATGAAAATTAGGGTCTGTTTGGGACCTGTTTTACCCATCTTAATCTCTGTGTTTGTCAAAACTGTATCAGATAAAGATAGATCATGTCCTTATCTTTAAAATTATTAATTGCACATCATCATACGATTTATGACAAATTTTACAAAACTGCATTGTATAACAGATCATTCTAGACCAGTCTGGGTAAATAGTCGTTTTTACCCTAGCTACATACATTTATGGATTTCGGTCGAAACTAATGAAATGTAGTAGACTCCAAAATAAAACTTTGGGCACTGGTTTCGTCCAAAACCGATGTCTCTACAATTAGTTATGATATTTACAAAAATGGTACAGAAAAGTGGATTTTTCAGAAAGATAAAACTAGGGTTATGGTTCAATCCACTTAACCCATTAGGTCCCAAATTCAATTAAGTCATTCCAAGTCTGTAACAAATCAGCCCTAGGTCTTAAAGGACTTTTCCAACCAATGAGGAAGAAATCATACCTATGTTTTTGAGATTGAAAGCTCCATACAAGCCTTGCACCGAAAACGATTTCGACAACAACCCTAAAACCTCTTCCATGATCGACGATCTGTAACTCTAGCTCCAAATATTGAAACTCAAATCCCAACGGTCAAAACGTGGATATATTCCTTGGGAGGAGGCACTCCAAATTTCACGATGATCCAACGGTTAATTCTTCGGGGATCGTCCAAACACTGCTGCAAGGTCTTCAAAAACGGAAATTCCGAAAATTCATCAACTTGGAACCGTTTCCTCTTGCATGATTGAAGTCTCTCTTAGTGAGTGGATAGGGTTTTAAGTTTTATATTAGTTTATGTTCCTCCTTGGCTTACTTTGATCCCCATGCTTCAAAACATTTACACCTAGGTCCTCCTCTTTAACTCCTTAGCAAACTTAATATTTTCTATTAGTGTTATCCCTTTCTAACCACCATATATACCTTGTACAAACTAATATGAATCCTTAAAATCATATTATTACTTTCAACCCGAAAATAATAACCCTTAACATTATAAATCAATTTCTCCTATAATTAACGGTTTTAAAATATAAAACAAAAAATATGGTGTAACATCCGGAATTTCAGGTATTATATTTATTCATTTTATTTCGAGTTTTGTGGAAGGACTCGACGAGTTGGTGCGTAGACTCGCCGAGTAGAGACGCGATTTCTCACCCGGATTAATGACCGGACTTGACGAGTCGCATTGGTGGACTCGGCGAGTCCGCGCTGTTTAATGAAACCCTAATTTCTCGGGTTTGGGACCTATTTAAAGGGCCTTATGGCCGTCATTTGTGCTCACCAACCCCCAGAGCGAAACCCTAGTGAGCTTGAGCGTTTGGAGTGAGAGAAGGAGCCATTGTCGACCTTGGTGGTGTTGTCTAGCAAGGGAAAGGAAGTTATAGCCAAGAGGAAGCAAGAGGGTTAACTTCCTGAAGATCTGAGGTCCAGAACATCACGTTTGAGGTACTGTTTTCGAACCATTTTCTGTTGAGGTGATGTTCATGTTGATTTAGGGCTTATTGAGCCCTTTTGTGACTAGATCTAGTCCTCCCATGGTCCCTTAAGCGAGTTAGGTTCTGGATCTGGACCCATGGAGGTCCAGAGTGCCTCTTTGTCCAAGCTTTATATGAGTCTATGGAGGTTTTGGTTTGGGATCATTGTGTTTGAGGTTAAAACACCATTTATGAGTCAATAGGTGTGATATGAGCGCCAAGACATAAACTTTACGTGATAAATAAGCTTGGAAAGACTGGATCTATGAGTTAGTGGAACAAATCTGACCTCAGAAGGTCGTTTGGGGTTGTGCATGGAATGCACTCGTCGAGTCCATTGGCAGACTCGACGAGTTGGAGCGAGTTGTTCCGTGTTTTCGAACCAGGGGTTGAGTAACCGAGTTGGGTGAGTGACTCGGTGAGTCAGAAGGGGATTCAGAGGAATCGGGTCCCCGTAGGGACTCGGCGAGTCCACGCCAGACTCGGCGAGTTGGATTGACCGTTGACCGTTGACCAGAGTTGACCGATGTTGACTTGATAGAGTTAGTCAACCCTAGTTGAGAAAGTGTTAATTAGAGATGTATCTGTGTTATAGGAGGACTATAACTCGGGAGATCGAGTACTAGTGATTTCAGGGATTTATGAGTTACCGAGATACGCGAGGTGAGTCTTCTCACTATACTTTACCTTGAGTAGGTAATTAGAGTTATGTGATACAGTGTTGTATGCTATATATGTGTTATGTGTTGCACTGCATTATTCTATGTGATTTATGTTGTGCATGCTACAGAGTTAGAACCGGAAGGTTCACAGAGATAGAGCCTGAGGGTTCATAGAGTTGGGTGCACGGACCCAAAGAGTTATAGCCTCGAGTGGCTAATATGTGTTATATATATATATATATATATATATATATATATATATATATATATATATATATATATATATATATATACATATATATATGGTATTTTGGGGAACTCACTAAGCTTTGTGCTTACAGTGTTTGGTGTTATTTGTTTCAGGTACTAGTGAGGATCGCAGGAAGGCGCCGACCTGATTAGTACACACACGGGATTTTTGTGTTATGAGATCTTGGAATTTGTTATATGCTATGAATTTGAGTTTCAAACAATGATGTTTTTATGAATAATAAATGAATTATGTTTTTATAAAATGCGAAAAATTGTTTTGAAATTTTACGGTGTTACAAGTTGGTATCAGAGCCTTGGTTTGAGGGATTCGAGTACACCTTCGAGCGTATTTGAACTCAAACTGAGGATTTGAGAAATATTTTCAAAAAGAGTAAAAGATTTTTGGAAAACGCAGAGCAGATTCGTGTGTACGATCAGTCAGCGCCTGAACGGTGATTTCCCAAGATACCTTTATGTTATATGCTTATGATATTGATATGATGTATTCTCGTGCTAGAGTGGGCTAGGTACTCCTATTAGGACTAGAGTGGCCTGATTTGTGATGCCTTAGCCTAGGGAGAGGTGAGCTGCTATGAGATGCTTGAGAGTGAGTAGGTAGCAGTGAGGAGCTTATGAGAGATCTGTTAGAGAAAGAATTTTGCATAATAGAGTACTTGGGACTTAGGATCCTAGGAGGAGGACTTGGGTTGTATGCTAACGAGGTGTGGAAGGTAGTATTGGGCCCGTACTACTGAAAACACCAGGACGGTGTACAGTTCAAGTAAGAATCTTCGGGATTCCGGGAAACAAGGAGGGACGAGTTATCGAGTGCGAGTATGCTCGAGTGAGTTTCTAATATATCGTATGTTGTTTTTCAGAGGTAGATCATGGTGAGGACACGTCATGCGCCAGAGAGCAGCGAGACCAGTGATGAGGAGATCAGCCGGATCATCCATGAGGAGGTGGCTGCGGCCATCAGGGCAGAGATACCAGAGATGTTCGGGTCTATCAAGACCACGCTGATTGAGACTTTTGACGAGCGTTATGCCACTATTTATGAGGTTGTTGTTGCGGCGGCCACCGCAGCCATTGCTGCTGCTAGGCCGCAAGGGGGTGACTCGTTGTTGTTCAGGGAGTTCAGTAACACGAAGCCACCAGAGTTTGATGGGACGCAGGACCCGATTGCAGCGATGAGATGGGTGACATTGAGGCGTGTTTCTACACATGCTCGTGCCCGGAGCACTTGACGGTTCGGTTTGCACTGAACCAGCTTCGCCTGGGGGCGAAGGATTGGTGGAAGTTCACGACAACACACTATTCTCCAGCAGAGCTTGCTGCAGTGGCCTGGGAGAGGTTCACCACCATGTTTCGTGATGAGTATGTTCCCCCGGTGGAACGGGATCGGTTGGCACAGGAGTTTTTGACCCTCAAGCAGGGTACAGAGTCCGTTACGGTTATTACCAGGATGTTTCATGAGAGAGCGATGTTTTGCCCTGAGCACGTGTCTACTAAGCAGGCACGTATGAGCCGTTATTTGAGTATTTTGAGGAGAGATATTCGGGAGTTCGTGGCGAACTCCTCGTACCGGACATTTGTCGAGCTTCAGGAAAATGCCCGGAAGAGGGAGATTGAGCTAGAGACTCAGGATAGGGAGGAGGCGGAGTCTCAAGGGAGGGATCGGCGACCGGCACAGGCCCAGCCGGCAGCCAAGCGGGCCAAGCCCGCTGATCCCAAAGCAGGGAGCCAGAAGGGCCGCACTTGTGGAAAGTGCGGCAAGGTTCATGATGGAGTTTGTAGAGCTGGATCTTGCTACAAGTGTGGCAAGGAAGGGCATATGGCCAAGGACTGCCCCAAGGGGTTTGCAGTGTGTTTCCACTGCAACCAGACCGGACACCGGAAGGCTGAGTGTCCGCTGCTGCGAGGGTCAGCACAGGGAGCTTCTCAAGGAACTGCCCCTGCTGCGATTAGAGCTTCGGATAGTCGGCCGGTGAAGACCGAGACGCCGAAGGCTCGGGGGAGAGCCTTCCAGTTGACTGCAGAGGAGGTCCGCGCAGCGCCCGATGTCGTGGTTGGTATGTATTCTTTCATGTATTTATTTTAATGTTTGAGATTTTGTGCTTATTTTATGTTATGCGTAGGTACTTTTCTTGTGAGTTCTGTACCTGCTTTGGTGTTATTTGACTCGGGTGCGAGTCGATCTTTTGTATCATTGGCTTTTAGTCAGCACATCAGTATTAGTCGGGAGGCGTTGAGTCGACCTCTGAGAGTCTCCATCGCCGATGAGAGAGCAGTGTATGCCACGGAGGTGATTTGAGGGTGTGTACTCGAGATCTTCGGTGTAGGGTTTCCTATTGATTTGGTCCCGATTGCGATGGGGGATGTCTGTGTCATCGTAGGCATGGATTGGTTGAGCAGATTTGGAGTCGTTATCGATTGCGAGTGGAAGCTGGTGACTATAAGAGACCCAAGTGGGGGAGTTCTTACGGTGTACGACGAGGTTACCCGTCCCTATTCAGCGTTTTGTTCGGCTGCTAGAGCGAGACAGAGCCTACAACAGGGCTATAGTGGTTTTGTAGCATATGTGGTGGATACGAGAGTTGGTGCAGAGAGACCAAGTACAGTTGAGGAGGTTCCGATAGTGCGGTAATTCCCAAATGTCTTCCCCGAGGAGTTACCGGGTGTGCCTCCCGAGAGGCAGGTTGAGTTTCGCATTGATTTGGTTCCGGGGGCAGCTCTTATTGCCAAGGCGCCCTATCGCCTTGCACCTCCGGAGATGCAGGAGTTATCCTCGCAGCTTCAGGAGCTGCTGGGGAAGGGGTTTATTCAGCCAAGTAGCGCGTCGTGGGGAGCACCGATCCTTTTTGTGAAGAAAAAGGATGGTTCGCACCGAATGTGCATAGATTATCGAGAGCTGAACAAGTTAATGGTCAAGAACCGTTATCCTTTGCCGAGGATCGATGATTTGTTCGATCAGCTGCAGGGAGCATCTTGGTTTTCCAAGATTGATCTAAGATCTGGATATCATCAGATGAGGGTGCGCGAGGAGGATATCCAGAAGACTGCGTTCAGAACTCGTTATGGGCATTACGAGTTCGTGGTGATGTCATTCGGGCTCACCAATGCGCCTGCAACGTTCATGGATCTCATGAACAGGGTATGCAGACCGATGCTGGATCGATCAGTGATTGTGTTCATTGACGACATATTGGTATATTCGAGATCCAGAGAGCAGCATGAGGAGCATTTTCGAGAAATCCTCAGTGTGCTGAGATCGGAGAGGCTTTATGCCAAATTCTCCAAGTGCGATTTTTGGTTACGATAGGTGCAATTCCTTGGTCACCTCGTTAACCAAAAGGGGATTTTGGTCGATTCGGCGAAGATCGAGGCGGTGTTGAGTTGGGAGGTGCCGAAATCTCCTTCCAAGATCAGGAGTTTTCTAGGGTTGGCCGGCTATTATCGGAGGTTCATCAGCGATTTCTCCAAGATTGTTGTTCCTCTCACTAGGTTGACCCGGAAGGGTGTGGTGTTCAGCTAGGGCCCAGAGCAGCAAGCCTCATTTGAGACTCTTCGCCAGAGATTGTGCGAAGCCCCGGTGTTGGCTCTTCCAGAGGGAATGGAGGACTTCGTGGTGTATTGTGACGCATCGATATCTGGGTTGGGCGCGGTGTTGATGCAGAGGGGGCATGTGATCGCGTACGCATCGAGGCAGCTGAAGCCTCACGAGGCAAGATATCCCACCCACGATCTAGAGTTGGGGGCTGTGGTGTTCGCCCTCAAGATTTGGCGCCATTACCTGTATGGGGTTCGGTGTACGATATACACGGACCACAAGAGTTTGAAGTATTTGATGGATCAGCCAAACCTGAACATGCGTCAGAGAAGATGGTTGGATGTAGTAAAGGATTATGATTGTGAGATCCTTTACCACCCGGGCAAGGCTAATGTGGTAGCCGACGCCCTGAGTCGTAGGGCAGAGAACGCCCCGATTCGGGATATTTGTATGAGATTGACGGTGATGACTCCGGTGTTGGACACCATCAGAGGAGCTCAGGCTGAGGCAGTAAGACCGGAGAACTATAAGAGAGAACGAGTTATCGGTCAGGTATCAGAGTTCGTAACCGATAACAGAGGGCTTATGACCTTCCAGGGTCGGATTTGGGTACCGTTTGTTGGAGGAACGCGTACCATCTTGATGGAGGAGTCGCATAGATCGAGATTCTCGATCCATCCTAGGGCCACTAAAATGTTTCTGGATGTTAAAAGGGAGTATTGGTGGCCCTGTATGAAGAGAGATGCAGCGTGGTTTGTTGAGAGGTGCCTAACCTGTCGTAGGGTTAAGGCCGAACATCAGAGACCGCATGGTAAGTTGCAGCCACTGGAAGTCCCAGAATGGAAATGGGAGCAGATATCCATGGATTTTATCACCAAATTGCCGAGAACGGCGAGGGGTGTCGATGCGATTTGGGTGATAGTAGACCGTTTGAAAAAGAGCGCTCACTTTCTCGTCATTAGTGAGAGTTCTTCAGCGGAAAAGTTAGCAGAGGTATATGTGAGAGAGGTGGTATCGCGGTATGGGGTGCCGATCTCGATTGTGTCGGATCGAGATGTGCGTTTCACTTCCAGATTTTGGAAGAAATTCCATGAGGAGTTGGGTACGAGGCTGCATTTTAGTACCGCATACCACCCACAGACTGACGGTCAGAGCGAGCGGAAGATTCAGACGCTCGAGGACATGCTCCGAGCATGCGTGTTGGATTTTGGCGGAAGTTGGGACACATATTTGCCCTTAGCAGAGTTCTCCTACAATAACAGCCATCATTCGAGCATTGGTATGCCGCCTTTTGAGCTGTTTTATGGGAGGAGGTGTCAGACTCCCATTTGTTGGGGAGAGGTAGGGCAACGAGTGATGGGTAGCACAGAGATTGTGCTTCAGATGACAGAGCAGATACAGTGGGTCAGGCAGAGATTGTTGACCGCTCAGAGCTGCCAGAAGAGTTATGCGGATAGACGACGATCCGAGCTTGAGTTCCAGGTCGGTGATTATGTTCTCCTGAAGGTATCTCCTTGGAAAGGAGTGATTCGATTCAGGAAGAGGGGCAAGCTAGGGCCCCGGTATATTGGGTCGTTCAGGGTGATCGCGAGGGTGGGCAGGGTAGCATATCGCTTGGAGCTACCTGCGGAGTTGGAGTGGATTCATAATACCTTCCACGTGTCTCAGTTGAGGAAGTGTATAGCCGACGAGTTGGCGGTAGTGCCGTTACAGGACATTCAGGTGGATGCGAGCCTGAACTATGCGGAGAGACTAGTTGCGATTGTGGATCGGAAGATCAAGGTTCTGAGGAACAAGGAGGTGCCTCTAGTACAGGTTCAGTGGCAAATCGGAAAGGATCTGAGTTGACCTGGGAGCCAGAGCGTGAGATGCGGGAGCAGCATCCGGAGCTATTTCAGGGATGAGACTTCGAGGGCGAAGTCAGATTCAAGTGGGGGAGAATTGTAACATCCGGAATTTCAGGTATTATATTTATTCATTTTATTTCAAGTTTTGTGGAAGGACTCGACGAGTTGGTGCGTAGACTCTCCGAGTAGAGACGCGATTTCTCACCCGGATTAATGACCGAACTCGACGAGTCGTATTGGTGGACTCGGCGAGTCCGCGCTGTTTAATGAAACCCTAATTTCTCGGGTTTGGGACCTATTTAAAGGGCCTTATGGCCGTCATTTGTGCTCACCAACCCCCAGAGCGAAACCCTAGTGAGCTTGAGCGTTTGGAGTGAGAGAAGGAGCCATTGTCGACCTTGGTGGTGTTGTCTAACAAGGGAAAGGAAGATATAGCCAAGAGGAAGCAAGAGGGTTAACTTCCTGAAGATCTGAGGTCCAGAACATCACGTTTGAGGTACTGTTTTCGAACCATTTTCTGTTGAGGTGATGTTCATGTTGATTTAGGGCTTATTGAGCCCTTTTGTGACTAGATCTAGTCCTCCCATGGTCCCTTAAGCGAGTTAGGTTCTGGATCTGGACCCATGGAGGTCCAGAGTGCCTCTTTGTCCAAGCTTTATATGAGTCTATGGAGTTTTTGGTTTGGGATCATTGTGTTTGAGGTTAAAACACCATTTATGAGTCAATAGGTGTGATATGAGCGCCAAGACATAAACTTTACGTGATAAATAAGCTTGGAAAGACTGGATCTATGAGTTAGTGGAACAAATCTGACCTCAGAAGGTCGTTTGGGGTTGTGCATGGAATGCACTCGTCGAGTCCATTGGCAGACTCGACGAGTTGGAGCGAGTTGTTCCATGTTTTCGAACCAGGGGTTGAGTAACCGAGTTGGGTGAGTGACTCGGTGAGTCAGAAGGGGATTCAGAGGAATCGGGTCCCCGTAGGGACTCGGCGAGTCCACGCCAGACTCGGCGAGTTGGATTGACCGTTGACCGTTGACCAGAGTTGACCGATGTTGACTTGATAGAGTTAGTCAACCCTAGTTAAGAAAGTGTTAATTAGAGATGTATCTGTGTTATAGGAGGACTATAGCTCGGGAGATCGAGCACTAGTGATTTCAGGGATTTACGAGTTACCGAGATACGCGAGGTGAGTCTTTTCACTATACTTTACAGTGTTGTATGCTATATATGTGTTATGTGTTGCACTGCATTATTCTATGTGATTTATGCTGTGCATGCTACAGAGTTAGAACCGGAAGGTTCACAGAGATAGAGCCTGAGGGTTCATAGAGTTGGGTGCACGGACCCAAAGAGTTATAGCCTCGAGTGGCTAATATGTGTTATATATATATATGGTATTTTGGGGAACTCACTAAGCTTTGTGCTTACAGTGTTTGGTGTTATTTGTTTTAGGTACTAGTGATGATCGTGGGAAGGCGCCGACCTGATCAGTACACACACGAGATTTTTGTCCCGGATGAGACCTTGCTTCTGACTCTCGGGTGAGATCTCCTCGGTTGCCTTGTTATAACTACAAGATCACAAAGAACAAGGGCCGTCAGCCGCTTCCCGAGAGGGATTCCTGGGAGAACGCTCTGACTGTCAAGTTAGGATGACTTTAGGGTTTGTGTCTGTTCTCTCAGGATTGGTTAGAGAGCTTAACTTGCTGGTCTTGTGTGCACATCCTTTTATACCTAGCGCTCCTGCCTGGTCCGTACCAGACAGGATCACTTTTGGAGGAGACAAGGTCAGAGACGCTGATTGGAGGGTCGTGCGCCCTCAACCGCTAGAGCGCTCTCATTGGCTCCGACGGTAATGCTCTGATCCTGCTCTTTGTCTCCTGACCGTATCTTTTGTCTTGGAGCAAGGAGCGTTACTTGGCGGGCACGAGCCTTCCGCCTGTCCGTTCCGCTCCCGGGGGCGCCAGCGGGCGCTGAGCCTGCTGGGCTGAGCCTGGCTGGTGTGCCCGGCTCTAGGGCTTGGACGCGGTTCTGTTGTGCTGCCCTAGGCACACCATCAAGTCGCCCAGTCCAGTAGCCATAGCGTTGCAGCGCTAGTTACGGCGTTCTGGACTTAACTGATTGACGTGTGTTCGTCATTACTCCGTTCTTTATGGAGACGTGACCGCGACTGACTATTAACGGTTACGTCAGCGTGTCAGGCATTTGAATGTCCCGCCTCTTCCTTTTCCTTCAAAAGGGGTTTACAGAGAACGATTCTCGCCATTTCTTCCCTCTTTTCCCTGCATATTCCTCTTTTCTCTCCTTTCATGGCTAATCTTCTCGGAATTGTCCCTTCTGCCGTCGAGTATCAACAGTTAGAGGCCACTTATGGCTTGTCTCCTTTAGAAGGTGTGGAATTTCCCTCTGCTGGCTCCTCCATCTCTTCCCCCCCTGGAAAAATCGAGGTTTTCCTTAAAACCCTAGATGCTGGCATACGATTTCCTTTGATAGATTTCCAAGAGGAGGTTCTTCAGAAGGATGGCTGCAGTCTTCAAATGTTGACCTCTAATGCTGTCAACAAAGTGGTTGCCTTCGAGATGATCTGTAGAGCCAATGGGTATGTTCCCGACTACTTCGTCTTCAAGTTCTTCTTCTGGTTCTGCCTTACCGGAGATAAGTGTACGTTTTCGGCCCGACGAGGGGGACATGCCCTAGTTCCTGATGGGCACGCCCCCAAGAATTAGAAAGACAAATGGTTGTGGGTGAATCAAGAACTGGTTGGGAGTGGTCGTTACCGTGCCAATGCTTTCGCCGATACTGTCCCTAAGCTCTTCCCTCACAATCAAGAAGTCGCCGATTACCTGAAAAGTGTGCAGGTAACCGCTGAAGATTACTCCGAAGCGCTTCTGTCCGGGGTAGGGATGAGCCCCTCCTGGAGGCGGCGTGGCAAGATGGCGGTGTTCTATTCCGTCATTGATGGTAAGTGTCGCATTCGTCCTGTTTCTCTCTTTACTTTACTTTTTGGTGTTTCTCTTAACCGCCTCCATGTGACTTACATTCCATTCTACTTTCCTTTAGGTGTTGAGTCTTCCTTATCCATGGATGAGGTGCTGCGTAAACGCTATTGAGGCAAACTGGAGTTTCGCGAGATGGATCTGTTCGAGCATCTTCCCCCTTCTCGTCGGGCCTATCGCCTCAACACCCCTACTCCTCCTGTCCCTCCAGCGGGCTCATCGGTGTCTGAGGGAGGTCCTTTGCTTGCCCGCCCAATTTCCTCTGTTATGCCAACGGGCGGTGTTCCTTCCCCTTCCCCGGAGGACAGTGAGGACAGCAAAGAGGGTATCATTGCTGACGTTCGGCGGATGCAGGCGAAACGGAAAGCTATGCAGGCGATGGGTGAGCCGGTGACTGGTGCTCCTTCTGCCCCCAAGAGGGTGCATACTAGGCGCAACTTTTCTCATCTACTGAGCTCGATGAGTTCCACGCCAGTGAGCTCCACTTCCGCTAGCGTGGTTGTGATTCCCGATGATGACGTGCAACAGTCTGAGGGAGTCAATAGGGCGACTGAACAGCCCGGTTTTCAAGATTTTTCTTCAATCCCTTCTCCATGTGTTCCGTTTGTCCTTTTCAAGCTTTCTCCCACGAAAGGCCTTGGTCCCCACGGGCCAGTTACAGTTTCCAAAGATGATGGCCCTGGTGATGGTGCTTCTGGGTCGACGGTTTTTGTGCCGTCTTGGGATCTTCGCGACGATTCTCGTCTTTCTGTTCGTGCCAATGCCTTGGAGTTCTCGCGCCATGCCTTCCCTCCAGCTGTAGTGGGGGATATGGATGTGATGGGTAGCCCTGCCCTTGCTCACAACATGGCTTATGCTGCTGCGCAGACGATGTTCTATCTTGTTGCAGGTTCCCGGCGCATCCATAGCCTCGGCGAGATGGAGGCTGCTCATGCCACCTGTGGATCGCGTGTGGCAAGCCTGGAGCGCCGCCTGGGTGAGCTTGGCGACGATCTTTGCTCAGCTGAAAAGAAATGTGAGTTGCTGGCGTCTGAGAAGAATGTTCTTGATGAGGCTAGGGCTGCATTGGAGGCTAAAGTTGATTCTCTAACTCAAATGAATGAAGGTTTAATGATCCAGGTTAAGAGTCTCGAGCATGACGCCATTGACCGTGACAAGCTTGTGTCGTCGCTGCAGGCAGATGTGTGCACTGCTCGTCGAGACTTGGATTGGCTGTTGCAAATCGGTGTTATGCGTATCGTTGATAAGCTGATAGAGCATACTGACTTTACCAATGCTATCAGTCTTATCCGTCATGCTGCATATATGGCTGGGGTTGAATCTGTCCAGAAAACTTCAAGTGGTGGTGAAGGTGGGGAGGCGGGTGCTGGTTCGCTGTCTGTCGGGCCTGTGGTTAGCATAAGTGATGCTCTCTTGTCCTTCGCTAGCATGGATCACGCAGGTCTGTTGGGTCTGGGAGAGATGGGTATTGATGGTTTGCGAGAGTTGTGTTCTTTTGGTTCAGAGGGTACTCCTGAGGATGTTGCGGGTCGTGAGATGGTGCTTGTGAATGACACTGGTGTGGGAGGGAATGGGAAAGATCGTGGTGTTAGTGGTGATGATCGAGCAGGTGTTAGAGGTGATGATGTTGATGAAGTGGTGGATGATAGGGAAGTTTCTGGTGGGTTGGCTAGGAAAGTAGGTGAGGATGATGCTGTGGAGGGGGCTGTGGTTGGTGATAAGGCTGTTGGTGATGGTTTGGAGCCATGATATTTCTTCATTTTGTTTAGTCTATGTGTCTTGCTTTGCGATGGTTGAACAACTAAGAATAATATATATATATATATATATATATATATATATGTGTGTGTGTGTGTGTGTTTGGTATGCAGTAAGCATTATCTACTATCAACTTTTTCGTTTTGTGCTTGGCTTATTCGTTTATTGCATGTTGGTCAAGATGTGCCAAACATGTTGCCTTGTTTTTGTTACCATTGACACACTAAGTGTTCACATTGAATGCACTTAGCACTCATCATTCAATCATTGAAGATTATTACACTAAGTATGAGAGATCAGCGATTGCATTATTATTTAACCACGGGTTTTTTAAATACACTAAGTATTAAGCTCATGTGTAACGCCCGCAGATCCGGGCGAGTCAATTTAGAGGCAATAGGGGTCGAAAACGACTTTTCGACAAAAAGATTATTTAGAATAAATAATCTTAACCAAGTTGTAGAATATGTCACAAGGTTTCCGTACATATAAAGAACGCCGAAATCCGAGTTATAACGAAGAAGTTATGACCCGTCGAAGTTTCGCGTCGGAACCGGCACGGCGCCGGGAAGCGTAAATAGTAAATTTATGATAGAGCAAGATTTATCCTTAGCGCTCTAAATGAAAGTCGTAGAATATGTTAGACTAAGAACTTCGATAAAAAGAACGCCCAAATCTGACTTCGTATGAAGAAGTTACGATTTTTCGAAATTTCGGATTAGCAGTGTACAACCCGAAATTCGAATATTAGATCGAGCGATTTTTAGCCGACACAACCTAAACGAGAATCGAAGATCTCATTATTAGTAGCGTAACAATAAAAAGACAGACGAAAATGGACATCAGATGAAGAAGTTATGAGATTATAACGGACCAATCCTGTCCCGGCCTGTTAAAAATATAACTTTAAAAATAAATTCAAAATTAGCCGACGGAGTCTAAACGAAAGTTGTAGAGTGTGTCTCCACCTACGCATGGATATAAAGAACGTCAAAAACGGAGTTCGTATGAACGAGTTACAAATTATAATAGCATATTTACGTATTAAAATAAAGTATAAATCATATATACGTACACATATATATACATATGTATATATCATTAGAAAGGTATCGACGATGCGGTCATTATAAGACTAATGTTGAGTTCTTTCGACATTAGTTTAGTACAAATATCTTTAAATCTATTTAAAATAGTATTATAAAGAGGTGTTTAGTTGTTTATATAACTATAAGGTCATTAAGTAATTATGGGGGGTAGTTTTTGTAAATTCAATTACTATAAATAAGAGGCTTGGGCTCTCATATTTCTTGCACCATTCTCTTGATTCAAGAGTCTTTCTCTCCTTATCCCCTGAGCATTTTGGTCCCTCGTGATTCGACTTCTCTTTCTGTAGTTTTAGTATAGTAAGGTGAGCGCTGAAGCGCTGCACGAATCTTTATTAGAAAGATTCAGCGACGAAGTTCTGCCCCTATAGAGCCCGACTCCTAGCTAAAATCCCCTTGTAAGTAAGTTATGCTTACCCTATTTTAAATATAGTTTATATTTAAAATTAGTATTGTTATTATAAATTTATAATAAATATTTGAGCTATTATTATGAATTATATAAGTGTCGTTATAATATCTTTTTAACTACTCGTGGTACGGGGAATCTGGGTTAAAGGGCCGCATAGGGTTGTTGGATTTCAGAAGTGCTATATGCCAAAATGGTCCTGCCCTCCGGTGTTTTATGTCTGGCCCCTGTCTGTACATAGTGGTTGAAAATTATTGTTTAAACGCTTATATAATAATAATAATAAGACTAATAATTAGTCACGGTAAATATTAGACTAAAATCTAGTGGTAATAATACCAGGTTTCGTCGAAGGAAATTATTTTAAAGTAAACGAAGCGTTGTCCGAGTACCGAGTCACCACCTTCTCAAGTGAGTGCATAGTTACTTTCATCTTACACATAGATATGAAGTATTTAATATATATTACGTGTTGTGAGTGCATGGTCCCTTTCATCTTACACATAGATATGAAGTATTTTATTATAAATTTACTGCTACGTGTGCATATTGTCTGAATACTTGCTGTCTATGTTGGTGAAAGATTTTTATACATGTTTTAAATGATGTAAACTGTATAAAGTATTTTATATCTACAAGATATGTTGGGTAAAACATGGGTAGATGAATGATGAGGGATAAAAGTTGAAATAGAGGAACATTAGTAGCATGGACCTAGTGCCCTATAGGTATACATTGGCATCAGTGGACCTAGTACCCTATAGATGAGCACTGGCAGCTGCGCCACAACCTGTAGATGTTTTAGATCTACAGTAAACGTCCTAGCAGGTGCGCTCTAAGGACAGTATCGGCAGCTGTGCCTAATAGGGAGCCTTATGACCATGAAAGTGGCGTTAAAAGGTCAATACCAGCAGAAGCGCCTCATAGGAAATGTCCCAATTCTGGCAGCTGCGCCTAAGTGACAAGATTAGCAGCTGCGCTTGACAAAAGTGTCATTGGCAACAATGGACTTCATGTTGTTTCCTTAGGATGATCCTTAGGAATGAATGAATGAGAAATAGTTGGTTCTTAGGGTAGATCCTTAAGAATAAAGAAGATAATGGGGATGGGTAATTGGGTTGATTGTTTGATTGTTAAAACATAATAAGTATATTATTGTGGGTTGAAAACCCTATGTACTCACCAGGTTTCCCAACCTGACCCACTCAGTTTATTTGTATCACAGGTGTCGATATGAAGTCACATTACACTGAGAGATTTAAAAGAGATGTAGATCACTAGTGTAAATAAATGTAAGTTCTGTTTATGCTTATGTTTCTGTATTGACGATGACATCCCAAATGTTTTTAATAGTGAATAAAAAAATATGTTTCTTTAGAAATGCTTTGATAACGCGATTATCATGTTTTTCTGGGAACAAATTTCGCAACATTTTTATTAAAAGAAGTACTCTGATTTTTATAAAGCATAAACAAAATCGGTCTTTTCTGGCCGCGAAAATGGGGATGTCACATCATGTCACTTATGCATGAAATTCTATATATGTCGAGTACTAAAATCATGCCTTTAAACATAGAAATACACTGAGTATCAATTCTCATGTCACTTAGCATGGATAGACGTACTCTAAGTACTCTAGGGTGCAACATACTAAATGGAACATCAACCAACTAGGGTTACATCTTTCCTCTTCCTTAGAAAAAAATATTTCTTTAGGTTCCTAGCATTCCATGTTCTTGGAATGGGCCTTCCTTCCATCGTCTCTAACACGTATGCCCCGTTCCTGTTTGCCTCTATGACCCTGTATGGGTCTTCCCATGTTGGGCCCAGCTTTCCCTGGAGTTGTGCCTGGCTGGCCTCATTTTTCCTCAAGACATACTCGCCCACTTTGAAGGCCTTCTCCTTTACCCTTTGGTTGTAATACCTTTCTGTTGCATGTTTATACGCAACTTGGCGTACTTCTGACTCTTCACGCTTCTCCTCTAGGATATCTAAGTTTATCCTCAGGTCCTGTGTGTTGCTTTCCTCATCTTGGTTGGCCACCCTTAGCGTATTCACTGCCACTTCCATGGGGAGCATGGCTTCGGTCCCATATGTCAAGCTGAAAGGGGTTTCCTTTGTGCTTTTCCGTGGTGTAGTCCTGTATGACCATAGCACCATTGGTATCTCCTCTCCCCAATTCCTTTTTGCTTTGCCCAACCTCTTTTTGATCCCATTGACAATGGTTCGGTTGGACACCTCCGTTTGACCGTTCGCTTGAGGGTGTGCCACCGATGTGAAGCGTTGGCTTATCCCTTTGGCAGTGCACCATTCTCTGAATGGGTTCTCAGCGAATTGCAAACCATTTTCGCTGATGAGAACCTTAGGTGTTCCAAATCTTGTCATGATGTTTTCCACACAAATTTTATCATGTGCCTCCCAGATATGCATGCCAGTGGCTCAGCTTCAATCCACTTTGTGAAGTAATCCACAACTACCACCATATACTTCAGCTTCCCTGGTGCTTCTGGGAATGGACCCACTATGTCTATGCCCCACTGGTAGAAAGGCCATGGGCTGGATATGTTGCTTAGCGGCGTCGAGGGTTTGGCCTGGACTGGGGCGTCAGACTGACACTCCCAACATTTCTTGGTTACTTCTACTGCGTCTTGATGTATCGTCAGCCAGTATACCCCCATTCATAGCACCTTTCCTGTCAAAGCCCTCGCCCCTTCGTGTGCGCCTACCTGCCCTGAGTGTGCTTCCTGCAATATCTCTCTTCCCCTGGCTTGATCTAAACATTTTAGCCATGGAGACGTGAATCCCTTCTTGTATAATTCCCCGTTCACCATTGCGTATGAGGGCGCCTTTATACATATTTTTCTGGCCTCGTCATGGTCATCCGGCAACACTCCTCTCTGGAGGTATTCCCGGAACGGTGTCATCCATGTGGGTCCATCGGGGGTCAAGGTGTTCACCTGCTGTTCATCGATGCTTCTCTCCCGGAGCACCTCCACTAGAACTTTCTTTGATAGGTGGTCAAAACAAGTGGACGCTAGCTTGCTCAAAGCGTCTACCCTCTTGTTCTCACTTCTGGGTATCTGCTTGATTGTAAATTGGCCGAATGATCCTACCAGTTGCTTTACCATCTTTACATACTTTCCCATTCTTTGGTCTCTTACCTCGAAACTCCCATTAACTTGGTTCGCTGCTAACCTTGAGTCGTTTAGTGCTATTACAACTTTCGCACCCATCTGTTTGGCGAGTCGCAACCCTGCAAGCAGCGCCTCATACTCCGCCTCGTTGTTCGATGTATGGAAGTCGAAGCGGAGGGCGTAGGTTACCTCTTCTCCTTCTGGGCTGGTCAGGATCAGCCCTGCCCCTGAGCCTTCCCTGCTGGACGCCCCGTCCGTGTACAGGGTCCATGAACCGTCACCGGTAGGGGCCTCTTCAACTACCCACACCTTTTCTTTCGTCGGGTTCCATCAGTCAGGAATTTCTAGTAAGAAATCAGCCAGCGCTTGCCCTTTGATACTCGTTCTTGGGCGGTAGTTTATATCGTGCTCTCCTAGTTCAATTGCCCACTTGGCCAGCCGACCCGACGTCTCCGGCTTAAGCAAGATCTGTTTAATGGGGTAGCTTGTGAGTACCTCGATTTGATGTGCCTGGAAGTATCGCCTTAATCGTCTCGCAGCGTAGATGAGTGCCAGGACCAATCTTTCCAACGTGGGATAGTTGAGTTCTAGTCCCTACAGCGCTCTGCTAACAAAGTATACCGGTCTCTGCTGCCCTTCCCTTTCCCCAGCCAATACCGATGATATCGCTTCGCCTGATGTTGAAAGATACACTTGTAATGTTTCTCCAGGGATGGGGGTTGTCAGAGTCGGCAGCTTGTGCAGTGCTTCCTTGATTCTCTGGAGCGCCTTCTCGGCTTCATCCGTCCATTGGAAATTGTTTTTCTCGATGCATCCCTTTAAGGTGTGGAACAGTGGCATAGCCTTGTCAGCAGATTTCGAGATGAACCTGCTTAGAGCTGTGAGTTTCCCGTTCAGACCTTGTGCATCTCTAAGAGAGTTTGGGGTTGGCGTCTCGATGAACTCATCGACCTTGGTCGGGCTGGGCTGGACGCCTTGTCTGGTAACATAGTAGCCCAAGAATTGCCCCTCTTCTACTCCAAACGTGCATTTGGCTGGATTTAGTTTCATCTTGGCCACCTCTAATGTCTTGAAAGTCTCTTCGATGTCTTGCAACATCTTCTCTTCATTTGAACTCTTAATCACCATATCATCTACATATACCTCAATATTCCTTCCAATTTGCTTGGCGAATATCGAGTCGACTAGCCGTTGGTATGTTGCCCCTGCATTCTTTAACCCGAAAGGCATCTTGGTGTAGCAGAACGTGTCATGGTCTGTATAGAAGGCTGTTTTCTCTTCGTCTTCTTTGCTCATCAATATCTGGTGATACCCTTTGTATGCATCCAAGAAGCATTTTAGCTTAAATCCTTGTAGCGACTCTACCTTCTGATCGATTTCCAGGAGTGGGTAGCAATCCTTAGGGCATGCCTTGTTTAGATCAGAAAAGTCGATGCACATGCGCCACGACCCATCCTGCTTGCGGACCATAACTGGGTTTGCAATCCACGTTGGGAACATCGCCTCCCTTACTATTCCGGCCTCCGTCAGCTTAGACACTTCTGCATTGATTGCCCTGTTACGGTTTCCTCCTTGTACCCGCTTCTTCTGCTTAACCTCTTTTACCCCCGGTTTGATCATTAGCTTATGTTCAATGACCTTCCTTTCTACCCCCACCATATCCGTGGGGGTCCAAGCAAATACATGTTTGTAGCGTTTGAGCAGATCGACCAGTGCTCTTCTTGTGTGGCTTGGGAGGTCGCTTCCAACATTGACCGGCTGGTCGAGGTATCCCTCATTGATTACCTCCTTCCTCTTTGTAGGATTGCCCCTGGGCCTCTTGGGCCCTTTGGTTATTTCTGCTGGCTTCATAACTGTATAGCATCGCAATTCTCTGGGCGGGGTGGCCAAAATCGTGGCTTCGCCTTTTGGTGTGTCGAATTTCATGATCCCATGCATGGTTGAAGGTACAACCCCTAGCTTCAAGAGGGCAGTCCTTCCTAAGATAATGATGTGCTTCGCCGAGTGTCGAATGACCACAAAGTCTATCAGGGCGGTCTTCTTCCGCTGCTTGTCGTGACTAGTGATTGTTAAGGGGAGGTGGATCGTGCCCAACGACCACAGGTTGTGGCCGGTGAATCCCACCAGCCTACCCGTCGCAGGTCGCAAATTATCTTTCCAGCGATCCGGGAGGAGCCGGAAACAATGCTCATAGATGATGTCTGCTGAACTCCCGGTGTCGACATAGACCCTATGGATAGTTACGTCTTTGATGGATGCCTGTATTATCAGAGGGTTGTCACCTTTCTAGCCGTCCGACCGGGGATCCTGTATGGAGAACGTGAGCGCGCGTGCTGACGGTTTAGCAATGACTTGCTCGCCTTGCTGTTCCTCCCTACTTCTTTGTTGCGTATCATGAATATCTCCTTGGGCTGAACTCCTTCACAGGGTGGATCCTTGGCGTTCTCAGCATCGAATTTGGCGCGTAGGCTTCGCGCCACCTCCACCAGGTCTCCCTTAAGTTGTTTCTCCTCCATCTCCTTCTTTAGTACCGAACAACTAGCTATATCATGCGTTTTGCTTTTGTGGTACTCACAGTACCGACTCTTAGGCGACTTGGCTGGCTGCTGTTTCTCAGATACTGCATATACTTCTGGGCGGCGACCCCGTCTGTCGTCTTTAATAAATGGTCGGGAAACGTGGCGGTGGTCTTCTTGCTTGGCCATGGTGTCTTCCTCCCCCCCCCCCCCCCCCGGAAATCCGTGTGGGTCGGGTGGTGACGTCTAGTCGCCATAGCATTCAAGTAGGCCTGCTTGGCTGCTTCACCGTCTTCCTGCCGTAGGTATCGCTCCACTCTTTCTTTCAACTCAGCTCGTGTTAGAGGCTTATTTCCCATGAGTTTTTGCGAGAGGGGCCCAGGCAGGAGTCCCCATGTGAAAGCACCAGCAATGAGCCCTTCTTCATGCCCCGATACATCTAGCGTAACGTTTATGAACCTTGTAAAGTATTCTCGAACAGTCTCCCCCTCACTTTGTTTACAGCCTATAATTGAGTGAGAATCGCCTTTGTATTTATGTAGCTGCATGAAGTTGGTGAGGAAAAGGTATTTGAGCTGAGCGAAGTTTGAAATGCCGCCAGGTTGTAGCGTTTTGAACCATGTGTCGGCGTTGCCATCGAGCGTCGTCGGGAAGTATGTGCACCAAAATTTCTCGTTAAGCTTTAGCGACGTCATCGTCCATTCATATGTATCAATGTGGCTATCTGGGTCGGTAGTCCCATTGTACGTTTTAAGCGTCGGGAGCTTTGCAGTGTTTGGTATTTCGTAATCCAACAGCTCTTTAACAAACGGAGATGTTACGCTCCGGGAAAAACCATCCTGGTTTGGAGCAGTCGACGTCCCTTGCTGGTATTGAGAACTCATTCCATGCTGTAGGGGTGTAAGGTAGCCTGAACTTGGTCCATAAAAGGGGTATGGCTGGAATGGTAGCTAGAGGGGATAGCTAGTGGAGAAAGGGTGCATGGATGTAACAGGGTTGATCATTATCGGCTATTGTAAGCTGTTGTTTGAGGGGATAGTCGGTCCAGTCCATGCTCCAACCGTCGGGTAGACGGGTGGTGAATGGTTCATCATGGTTTGCGCCAATGGTGGTAGTAGCGTTGTGGAACTCTGTCCACCAGTCGTCTGGAACGATGTAGGTGTTACGAATGACGGTGAAAGGTTGAGAATATGGCTCGACGGGGGTGCAGTTGAGTGAACTGTTCGTGCTTGTTGCAGCGGCGGCGCAAAGAACGGCGACATATGAAGTTGTGTAGGCGAAAGTAGCTCCACCGGAGTTGTTCCTTGCTGAGAAAACAACGGTTGCGAAATATTTCCGGCGGCTGTTGTAGAACTTCCTTCGCCCAAAACTGGCCTGTTGGTTGCTGTAGGCGGTGGCGTTTCGTCCAACGTCGTCATGGGACGTATGGGACTAACTGGTCGTCCCTCACTACCGTTGGACGTCATTGATGCTTGCTTTCGTGCTTTTGTTTGTCTTCTTCGTCTCACAAACGGATGGCGCCAAATGATGGAACCTTGTCCCGGATGAGACCTTGCTTCTGACTCTGGGGTGAGATCTCCTCGGTTGCCTGGTTATAACTGCAAGATCACAAAGAACAAGGGCCGTCAGCCGCTTCCCGGGAGGGGTTCCCAGGAGAACGCTCCGACGGTCAAGTTAGGATGACTTTAGGGTTTGTGTCTATTCTCTCAGGATTGGTTAGAGAGCTTACCTCGCTGGTCTTGTGTGCACATCCTTTTATACCTAGCGCTCCTGTCTGGTCCGTACCAGACAGGATCACTTTTGGAGGAGACAAGGTCAGAGGCGCTGATTGGAGGGTCGTGCGCCCTCAACCTCTAGAGCGCTCTCATTGGCTCTGACGGTAATGCTCTGATCCTGCCCTTTGTCTCCTGACCGTATCTTTTGTCTTGGAGCAAGGAGCGTTACTTGGTGGGCGCGAGCCTTCCGCCTATCCGTTCCGCTCCCGGGGGCGCCAGCGGGCGCTAAGCCTGCTGGGCTGAGCCTGGCTGGTGTGCCTGGCTCTAGGGCTTGGACGCGGTTCTGCTGTGCTGCCCTAGGCACACCATCAGATGTTTTTATGAATAATAAATGAATTATGTTTTTATAAAATGCGAAAAATTGTTTTGAAATTTTACGGTGTTACATATGGGGTGTTACACTTTTTGACTTTCGGTTTGACCAGATTTTTGACCAAGTTTGACCTAGGGGTATTTTGGGTATTTTAAATTATATTTGAGTTTGGTCATTTATCACTGAATGGGTGTCCAGTGGAGCTGATATTTGGAGCAGTGTCCTATTCATTATTTCGTATGTCTGTGAGGTGAGTCTCCTTACGGTATCCATGGGTCGAAGGCACCAATGTTAGACCATTATTTCGTTATGCAAAATGTTAGTTGTTATGTAACTGTTACATATATTTTGTATGATCGGGTTGAAAAAACCTCAGGGCAGGGCCCACTATTGTATGATCAGATTCAAATAAACCCCAGGGCGGGGCCCATTATGGTATGATCGGGTTGAAATAAACCCTAGGGCGGGGCCTACTATTGTATGATAAGGTTGAAATAAACCCCAGGGCTAGGCCCATCTTTGTTTATCGGGTTAGAATATACCACGAGGCTAGGCCCACTATATATGTTTGGTATGTGTTATTTTGGGGAAACTCACTAAGCTTTATGCTTACAACTTATGTTTATGATTTTAGGTACTTCCGGTACAAAAGGGAAGAGACCGGCGTGATGGCATAACATCCTCCCCTCATGATTTCCGCACCTTTGGATACTATTACTTTGATATTTTGGATATTGAAGATTGTTATTGACTTGGAATTATTTGGTGGTTGAAACTATTGATTTTTAAATTAAAAATTTTTATCATTTTTTTAGATTGTTACAAATTTAGACAAGAGTGAGAAAGATGAAAAGGTCGACGATTGCAGCTACAGTGGCCGAGAAGTCATCGACAATTGTAATTTACCATAAAGGGGTTGTAAAAACATATGCATGTGAGGCCTTCTAGAATGTCATCACAAACATAGCTTTATAAACCCTAAAATCATGCAATTATGGTTTGCCAAAATATGTAACATCCTTCATTTAAAAAAAAATAATAATTATTATTTAAAAAAAATGAGAGTTCAATAGTAAATAAAGAAAGAAGATTATGTACTTTGATAATTCATTTAGACCAAAATTTGAAAATATTGAAGTAAGGGATAAAAATGTCAATTAGCTTTAACTTGATCTAAGGACTAAAATCCTATAAATTCTATGGAGAAAGGGTTAGTTTGAATAATAGAGTGTTGACAAACCTTCTAGGTCAACTACGGGTTCATTTGAAGTAAGGGGTTAGTTTGAATCATAGAGTGTTGCCAAATCCCTGAAAATTTTAGAATGACTAGCATCTTCCATTTCAATCTCTTAATCACTTATGAAATTGCCATTTTGATCTCCCCACTCTTCTCGTGATCGATTTAAGCATTGAGGGAGAGTAAGATTCTTATTGTCCCTTAATGCTTAGATCAATCACAAGAAGAGTGGAGATCAAAATGACAATTTCACAAGTGATTAAGAGATTGAAATGGAATCAAAACGTGTTTAGAGGAATTGAAGTTATGTTTTCATCACTAAAACACAATGTATAATATTTCTCCATCTCAACCTCTAGATCCTTTAGATCGTACAAGGTGTTTGGATCTATATCCAAACTTGAAGTTTATGTGAAATTATGTATTGAAATCGATTTTCTAGCTTAATATAACCTTTAGTTCATGAATCCAAGTTCCAATTCCCTCTTTGTTGATTGTTTGATGTGATGAATTAGGTTAAAGCCATAAACCCTAGTTTTGGTAGACGAATTTGAAATTATGACAACCTAACATTTGAATTATTAGTAATTGTATTAAAATTTGAAGTTATAAATGCTATGCATATACATGTACCTATATTTGAAGCAATGGATGATATGTGTGATCTTTGAAGCTAGTTCTTTACCCACATAATAGCTACATATTCCGAGAGGGACATCTAGTACATGAAATGCTCATCACTGCACATGGCACGATACAAAGTATAACAAGAAATATCAGTTTAGGGCCGGTGAATTGTGTGAGGAAGAGCTTCTCACATGGGCTTTGGCCACTGAAACTAAGTATGCCGACATGAGTGAGATATATGAAGAGGTCGATTACTGCAATGACGGTGGTCGGGAAGTTATTGGGCTATTGATTTTCTAGAATTTTCTCTAAGTGTGTGTGTTTGGGTGTGTGTGAGAGAGATTTGGGATAACAATATGATTAATGTAAAATGATAGTAACGTGGTAGGTAGGTTAAGTTTATTATTATTTTTTCAATTAAAACTAGTGTAAGAAAATATAAAAAAAATCTAAAAATAAAAAAGATATAGTAGATATTTTACCTGGGTAATTGAACGATCATACAAAAAAAATTTAAAAAAAAATAGTTGTCATCATCACCATGGTAGTTTTCACAAACCAGGGTAATTGTGTAATTTTGTCCATCTTATATTAGAGTTAGTCACTACAACCATCTTTGGAGTTTATATATTAAAAAAATGGCAATTATAATCGCTAAATGGGTTTGTAAAGTTGCAATTGGACCTTTACCCACACATTTTTTTTCCTTTTTTATTGACTCAATACCTTGCAAGTTAATTAATATTTGGAGGGCATGAGTTCATCCCTTCTAGAGTGGGTGCGGGAAGGGTGTCAAGAAACACCACAACTTGGGTGTGATTTAGGTATGCAGTTTAGACCACAATGTATGTATGGGAAAAAAATCTATTACTTTTTGAGTCAGGTTCTTTTCTTTCACTTTCATTTCCTTCACAAAAAGACAATAAATTGTGACTTTTCATTTCCTTTTATTTATTTTTAAAATCTATTTTGTACAAATATTGTATTCATTTTGTAGGGAATTAAAAATCATAAATTTTGATATATTTTTTATAATTTTTTAGTAGATATATAATTTAATAAATGTTTAAAAAAAACAAAGACTGACTAATCACACGAGGAGAGAGAGTAGAGGAT
Organism: Lactuca sativa; assembly: GCF_002870075.4. NCBI lineage: Eukaryota > Viridiplantae > Streptophyta > Magnoliopsida > Asterales > Asteraceae > Lactuca > Lactuca sativa. The sequence goes on along the minus strand of NC_056626.2, from coordinate 53,379,050 downwards.
AGGCTCCCCGCATATGGTGTTCCGATGTGCAAGAACCTTTCCCTCACTTCTTTCTCACTCCTTACCCACCGGCGTTACGGGTGATGTTTTCTTTATCATCTCTTGATTGGATAACAACTTAAAGGCTTTTTCTTTTTTTAATTTTTTTAATATTATATATATATATATATATATATATATATATATATATATATATATATATATATATATATATATATATATATATATATATATATATATTAAAAAAATTATAAAAAGTATATTAAAATTTATGGGTATTAATTCACTATAAAACAAATATACTATTTGTATAAAATATATTTTAAAAAAAATGAAAGGTAGTGAAAGTAACAATTCCTGGCTTTTGGTGAGGGAAAAGTGTGTAAGTAGAAAGCTAAAGTGACACAGAAGTGTTGAAATGTGAGTACACCTTCCGGTTTTAGTCCTAATTTTTTTTTATGTTAAAAACAAGTATAAGAAAAATTTGAAATAAAAGCATCATAAAGGATTTGAACATAGAACCTATTTGAATTAAACATTAACATGTCAAGACTCAAGAGCCTTAACCATTCAAGCGCATATACGTAACTTTGTTTCTATACGTAAGAAATGTATATCTTAAAAGTCAAAAAAACGTTTTTTCTAAAAAAATTGAAAGATCATTGACCTGCACTAACTATCCCTCTTAAGACTTGTCAATATTTTGTTTAAATTAAAAGTTTTCTTCCTCATAATGAAACAATAATAAAGTTTTACAACAAAGAACATAATTATAACTCAGAGTTACATCAACATCTAAACTCTAATAATTCTAAGCTAATCATATATCAACTAAAGATCCTTAACAAGGTTTCTTGTCTCGGTCCTTCTTTGATCCTCTAGTCTCTCTATAACAGCTTCAACTTTGGCCATATTATATACAACAATTGCCACACCAAAGACAATCTCCCCTCAACAGATATTTCATGCAGCCAAGTTTAACCCTTGGATTTCCTTTTTTGTGTATGACATGTTGTTTTAAAAAATAAATGCTAATGTTAAACAACATTATATAGTCTGAAAAAGAGGTTAGAGGGCATGGGGTTCTCATTTGTTTCACATTTGGTGCTTATTGAATTTGCCCAAGCCCTATCAAGAACACAAGCATTTAGCATCGATTATTGAAAAAGAACATTAAACATGAACTTTACTTTTACCCATATAAAAAGATGCAAGTAAGTTGCCTATATTGGTATAAAAATACAGTAAGTTGTTATTTTCTGCTTTAGTATATTCAAAGTAAACTTAAAACAAGAGTAATGTATATTCAAAGGTTAATTTCACTCCATTTTGTTTCTCATGTTCGTTGTCGTTTTTAGATTCAAACAACAGAACTTAAACAAAAGAAACAATAATGTATATAGGCTATCTAATTATTTAAAAGATAACCAAAGAATCTAGTGTATCACGCGTGTTTAATTTTGGAGTTGTTCACTAAAATGAGCAACATACATGATCCATTTGTAATTGTAGGACATGAACAGCACTCATGTGTAAGAAAAATATGAAAATGAAATACAATAAATCAAGAAGCTTGAAATGCACAGGAGAATGAATTTTGGATTTACCCAGCTCCAGTTCTTAAAATTAGCAACGAAGTCTGATTATATATATTCGTTTTAAATATTTAATTATTTACCTGACTGCTGGATTAATTTCATGAAATTGGCGAGGCATGGATCCAACAATTACCATCTGTATTAAGGTTAGATCACACTAGTTTTAAAAAGGGAAGACTGCTCTGTTGAACAAGGTATCAAATTACGGCGTAAAACCCCAATACGAGCCTTATTTCTTCTTTACTCATCACCAACTCAACACTTTTCCTCTTCGTCGATTTCGTTCCTGCATCAACAACAATTGCATCGCCCGCCATCGCCCAATTCAACAGACCCTTGACTTGACACCCTACTTTCTCAAAACACTCTTCTGATTCAACTCACGGGATTGCTGATTCTTCCATGTTCAAGAACGCGTTCAGGAGAATTTTAGGAATTGGGACAGTTTGGGAGACGGAGTCGACGACATCGACGTATGTTAAGAAATGGTTATGTTAAAAAAAATGAATATGAAATTTGAAAAATTTGAATTTATAAGAAAAATTTTGAATTATTAAAATTAATAAAGTTTTAATGTATTAAATAAATTACATATATACATCATTTTAAATAAATACCTACATATATATTATCTTATATATTAAACGTGGAATTTTAATTTAATAAAATGAAAAATACAATAAAATGATAAGTGGAAAATAGAAAATTTAAAAATTCTACAAAATGTCATGTGTCTAAATGAATGAGAAAATGACATGTGGCAAAAACCTTCATTTATTAGAGTAGATTTTTACGCTAAACTAAATAAAAAACCTAATTAATAAAAACATAGAAAATAATAATAATAATACTAATACTAATAATAATAATAATAATAATAATAATAATAATAATAATAATAATAATAGGAATATAAAAGTTTAGGGTGAAATTTATAAATTTTATAAACCAATTTTGAGAAAAAAATTAGGAAAGAGATTTGTTTTGCTTTTGATCCAAACTTAAGGGACCAAAGTTGACAATTGTTGAAAGACGTGTCTTATTAAAAGAGGTCTCTATCGGCTTCCTCCAATAAAACACCTGCAATAGAATTTGTAAAGATTTTTTTTTTTTGCCTCCAACACTCCATTCGGTCGAAACGGGAAGCAGCCAATAGCAAGACTCGTCTTTGTCCCTCTTCGTAGAGACGCCACACACAAGCCATCGGGTCTGGGGATGGTGTTCACGCGTCTTCAGACCCACCAGCTCAGCTCCACGCATGGGTTGAGCCGCCCACTCCGGATAGCTTTAAAACCGGAGAAGTCGCGGGCCATTGAAAACCTAGAGATGTTTGTAATTGCATTTTTGACTTTTTAGCTTTTTCAAAAATATCAAAAAAACTTAAAAAAGTGTTTGGAAAATGGAAAAGTCTTTTTCAAATTAACTTTCTATCAAAAAGAAAAAAATGGTTTTTCAAAAAGTTAAGAAATTGTTTTTTTTTATTATTATGATTTTTAGCTTTTTAAAATGTAAAATACATTCAGAAGTCACAAAATTCAACCAAACATTTTTTAAAAACAACTTTTGGTTTTAGCTCCTTAAAACTAAAATCAAAAACAACTTTTACAAAAAGAACTTTTGACCTGAAAAAGTAATCTCAAACACCCCCTAAGGTGGCGAATATAGATGCTTATTAGTTAACGATCCAGTCTTTAGTCTTTTGGAACAGGTTTCAGAAAGTTTGGAGTTGAGTTTTTTCGAATCTGTTCGGACGGTCTCGAGCCAGTGTTTTCTTTTCTAGTCCAGTCTTACAGCTTTTATGTTCGTCTTTTCGGTTCGATTTTGATATTATTTGTTTTTTTTGTTCCATCTTTGAGTTTTTCTGTTAACAAATATGTAAGTATCACCAAAATAATACATAAAGATTTACAAAAAACGATACACTAAATTTTAATAAAAGAAAGAGAAAATTGGGTAATATGATTTAAAAATGTGTAATCAACACAAAAATGAAATGTATATAAACTTTGACTTCTGGTCTTTTTTGAGATCGGGTCTCGGACATATCATTTTTTTTTTAGAGACTGCATCCAGACGGTCTTAGGTCGGTCTTTTTTGGGACCATTTTTTCTGGGTTGGTCTCGTTTTAGACCGCTTCAGTCTCCGTTTTTTTCCAAGATTGGTCCGAAAACAGTCATTTTCATTCAAGTCTAGTCACAAACCCAGGAGACACTGACCATAACCTTTTTTCCCTTTGTAAAAAAAAATTCTAAAAAAACCAAAGTTCTTAAAATTTAATTTTCTACAAAATAATCACAATGCTGAAAATTTGAAAATAAATTTATTATTTTATTTTTTTTAATAAAAAAACCTATAAAAAAATTCTAAAAAAATCGTAAAAATTTAAGGGATACTTCTACTCAATATACTAGTGACTTTATAAAAAAAATTCAAAAAATAAGTTTTTGAAGTATTTATTTTTAATTTTATGAAATATTAGTTTAAAAAAAAATGTTGAATATAATATGATCGAAAATGTGATGATTCAAAATATTTATGATTAAAAAAAACGTTTGATTAAACTTGTTTATGATCCTTAGTTTTTTATTATCTAAAAATATTCAGACTTAAATATTTAATAATATATTTTATTATCAAAATTAAATGATTCATAATTTATAATGATTCATATTTTTTTTGAACGAAAACTTTATTTATTTGAATACGTTATTGATTCAAAATCATATGATTCAAAAATGATTTGATTCAAAATATTATGATGTAAAATAATTTGATTCAAAATTTTATGATCCAAAAATAATATGATTCAGAAAAAAAATATGAATAGAAAATATTATTATACTTAATATTCTTCTTATTTATAATTTTATAATTGTTAAACATTAAAAACTCAAACTGATTTATCATTCAAAAATGTTTAACGGTGCAACTTGTTGCCTGATTGTTTTCTCTCTTATCGTATTCTGATCTGTAACTAAATACAAAATTAGGGATAATGACTTAAAAATGTAATATATTTTTTGATTTGTACATATTTGGTCGTTGAGTTTTTTTTCATCCACATTTACCCCTTCAACTTGTTAAACTGTACACATTCAGTCCTTATGACCGGTTGCTCCAAGTTAACCGAGAAAATGACTTAAAAGGGTGATATATTTCTCATTTTGTATACATTTAGTCATTATTATTTTTATACACATTTAGTCATTAATATTTTTTTGTTTCAAAATAAGTCATTTTTGTTTTTGTACTCATTTAGTACTTATGAATGAGTTATTTAGGTTTTTGTCATGACATCTTACGTGAGACAATCATTGATGAGGTGTTTAAGGTTGTTGATGTTTATGTCCATCGCAATCTTAACTGCTTGGTTGTGTAGGTCTTGTGGTTTGGCTTAGGTCTTGTGTTCTGAACATCGTAACTTCTTCATACGATATCAGGTTTTAATGATCTTTATATCCAGGTGTTCGTTTTTCTAGTATACTACAATTTTCGTTAAAATTATCCCCATTAAAATGTAATATATATTTTTACTTACGATTTTATAAAAAAAACCTCCATATATGCATTCATAAAAAACGTATAGATATAAAGATCGTAAGTAAAAATATATTACTTTTAACGGGAGTAATCTAAACAAAAGTTATAGTAAACTAAAATACGAATGCATAGATATAAAGATCTTTAAAATCCAACATCGTATGAAGAAGTTATGACGTTCAGAACACATGATCTAAGCAACCAAGTAATCGAGAACACGATGGATATAAGCATGAAAAACCTCAAACACTTCATTAATGATTGTCCCACGTAAGATGTCGTGAGAAAAAGCTTAAGAAATCATTCATAAATACTGAATTAGTACAAAAACAAAAATGACTTATTTTTCAATATATATATATATATATATATATATATATATATATATATATATATATTAAGGACTAAATATGTATAAAAATATTAAGGACTAAATGCGTACAAAATAAGAAATATATTACCCTATTAAGTTATTTTTACCGGCTAACCTGGAGTAGTCGGTCATAAGGACCGAATATGTATATTTTAACAAGTTGAAGTGGGTAAATATGAATGAAAAAAAAAACTCAATGACCAAATATGTATAAATCGAAAAATTTATTACCCTTTTAAGTCATTATCCCTATGAAATTATTATCATAAGTAATGGTTTTACTTGTAATACTTGGGAGAATAGAAAAAACAAATTGAATGGCAAAAAAGGGTCAAGAACGAGGGTCTTGTTGGTAACATCCCATGATGGAAAAAATAGCCCCCCATGAACATTAAGCTCGACACCTTCTTCTTAGTTTTCAAAAAGGTCACCCTTCAACCTAAGAAGGAATAAACAAAGACTTTGTTGCGAGCGGACTATAAACAAGTTTACTAGACTCAACTTAAAATATTTTTTTAACTTAGTGTACAAAATTGATACTTAAAAATTGCATATAATTTTGAAATATAGTTGGTATGTAGAAAACCCTTCATGATCAAAATTGAAGATGGCCAAATGAGCCGTTTTAAAATTAATTAACAAAAAAATGTATATATAATATTAAACACAAATTGCACATAATTCACCTGCAACCCAAATAAGGATATATGCCACCAACATCATTTGGTTCCAACATAACATACACAACTTCTAACATTAAATCGGAAATTTATAGGTTATATTAACATGCATGATCATTAGGAATAATATATTTTATATGTTTCGAAATTTTGCCACGATAATTTGTATAAGTTGACAATTTTAGTCCATGATCTATTGTAATTAGAGATTGACACATGTCTTTTAATATTTGTGCTTTAAGTTCCTTTGATCATTTTCACATTCATTTTGTCCTTTTTTTCATCCTACTATTATTTTCATTAGAGATTGACCACATGTGTTTTAATATTTCTCACTTTCAGACTTTTTGACCAGTTTGACATTCCTTTTGTCCCTTTTATGTCAACCGATTTGTGCTTCCGTTATTGGTTTCGTTTTGTCATCGTTTTTCCATTGTCATCATTTGTGAATAAAATAAGATGCATTTCAATAATATTGGGTTCAATAAATGTACAACCAGAAGGACGGCCCGTCATGCTCACCCACTAGTTACACACAAATTTATACACTTTTAACGACGTAAAAACCTTAAGATCATAACTTCTATGTTTCTGTAAACTCCAACATTCTAATATTATAATATATCTTTTTTGTTGCATGATTCTTTAAATTAATGACAACGTCTTATCTCAAATTTAGAGTTAGTCAATAATATTTTTCATAGTTAAAAATTAGAACTTAGTTATTTTTTTAAAAGTATATTTATAAATATTTAACTATTGGAGCACTCCATGATACAAATTTTCGCATGATCACCATATATAAAAGAACACAAAACATTTATGTAAGGTTCTAAAAAGATCGTCATGGCTCAAAGGCTTGTACGTAGCTCCACGTTTTAACAAAATGTCGTATTAAATCATATATACATATAAAAATAAATTGTAGTAGAATATATATATATATATATATATATATATATATATATATATATATATATATATATATATATATATAATTGTGGTCGTAAGACACGCCTTACGAACGACATGACTCGTAAAACCTTGAGGCTTGCAGTTAAATCATACCTAAGGCTATGGGGAGTGGTCACACCCACCCCACCAGAAAAGTGCTGACACCTATGCGCCACGTCAGCTTCACACCCAACCCACTAAACCTTGGAAATGGTTACCACTACACAAATTCCTTTTTTTATTTTTTTTAATTTTTTAACATTATATTAAATAAAAAACAAATTACAAACCATAATTTAAAATAAAACCATAATTAATATAAAAAACACAAATTAAAAAACAAAAACACACATTACATTAATATAAAAAACACAAATTAAAATTCTAAAATTCTTAAAAAAAACATAAACAAATTAAAATCCTAAATTACTTAAAACCATAAATAAAATCATAAATTTCTTAAAACCATTAAGATTAGAACCTAAAGTCCATATTTTTCCCGGACTTGTCATTGAATTTTAAGAAATGTCGCAAGATTTTTCGAGTCGAGATCCGGTTGGGGCTTCGTGTTTATGATTTGAAGATCGGTAAGAGCTATTTTTTGGTGGTTAGCGGCCTCCGACGATTCGTATTTTTTTTTCTAGAAAAACTAGAGCTTTATCTATGGATGTCGCAAGCTCGCTGTCGCTAGTTGCCGATGCTTTTCTGCTTGAAGACTGTAACATCCCAAAATTCAAGACTAAAAATTTCCTTTTTATAAAACATTACTTAAAGCAAAATCATCAATCCAAATATAATCAGAGTATTAATTTCCAAAACACAAGTTCATTATCAGAGTAAAACATTCTCAGGCTGTCTAATCTATGGTGTGTACCATGCGATTACCCCGAGCTCTTCCCTCCGCTACCGGAATTACCTGAAACCAAAACTGAAAACCGTAAGCACGAAGCTTAGTGAGTTCCCCACCCTACCACATACCATGCATAACCACATACTGCACATAATGGGCCACGCCCGCTATCCTGGGCCTCGCCCCTACCTCGGGCCTCGCCCGCTACAACGGCCCTGCCGCTCCAGGCCCCGCCTGGCTTCGAGCCCCGCTCGGATACAGATCTGTTTCACTTAGGCCTCGCCTGTCACAGGGCCTCGCCCACTAACATATAATAGCACATAAACATATCACATCACATCACATAAGCTAAACACATACTAATATATCTTGTTCTAAGGCCTCGCCTATCTATGGGCCCCGCCCTTGTCTTGCTACTGATGAGTCATGGAACCCCGTCCATACTCCTGCTGATAGTGAGGTACGGGCCCAGCCCACCCTCACTCCTTCCCTAACTTGGGCCTCACCCCTGATCTGCTGCTACTGAGATGTGGAACACCATCCACACTCTGCTATTGGTGAGATACGGGACCTCGCCCACTCTCACCTTCCTACCAGGCACATACAAGTATCACATAAACCATTCCTTGGGCACCCGCCCTCTATCATTGGACCTCGTCCTGAATATCATACTAGCATATTGTGCCTAGGGCTAAGCCCCGGGTCTTCTACTCATAAGTACATGGGCCGACATTATGGCCGTAGACCCATTCATACAAAGGGAAACTCACCTGCACTGGCTGAACTGGCTGATGAACCCACTAGCTGTTTCTTGGCAACTCTCTGAACTCCTGCTCCACTCGCTCCCCGAGCTACCAATATCAATGCAACACTGAGTCTAACTGACCCCCGAAAGACAACCAAGTCAACTCTGGTCAAAGTCAAAGTCCTGGTCAAAGTCAACCTTCTAGGTCAACCCTACTTGCCGAGTCACCCTACTGACTCGCCAAGTTCATTTGTTCAGAGTCCTTCTATTCGCGACTCGACTCGATGAGTCAGTCCATGACTCGCCGAGTCTACCGATTTCCGAGTCCTAACCTGTCCAACTCACCGAGTCTCCATTCGACTCACTGATTCGAGTCTCAACTCGAAGGGTTTGGGGTTTCGCGACCTGAATCGCCGAGTCCAAGAACAGACTCGTCGAGTCCAAGACAAACTTCAACAGACTCGCCGAGTTGTTCATCCAACTCGCCGAGTTCCTGCCCAACTTCATCTGACTCGACGAGCTGTTCATCCCACTCGTCGAGTTCCTCCAAATCTTCATGCTACTCGCCGAGTCCACTCAAAGGACTCGCCGAGTCCATTCAGATCTCCATACATGCATAGGACTTTTGAGTCATGCATGGACTCCAAACTGTAGATCTACCCTTCCCAAGCCTATTCCTCACGTAAAGTTGCAAACTTTACGTGTAGGGAAGGAGATCTAGGCAAAATACACCATAAACTAGGGTTTAAGGCAAAGAGGCTCCATAATCAACTCAAGGGCAGATACTTTATGCTTCTCAAGACCATAATATGCTTAGATCCAAAGTAGCAACTTTAGATATGGCTTCTAACTCAAAAGGGGTAGCTAATCATGGCTACAAGCCCCCAAAACTCACAACCATAATAGATCTAAAGGAGGGAAATGACTTAATACCTTCAATAACTCAAAAATTTTTCCCCAATCTTCAGATCTAAGGCCAATCCTTGAAGCTTCAATGATTCCCCTCTTTCTTCTTCCTTCAAATCACTCAAAAATGGCTTGGAAGCTTGAATGGGCAACAATGGGGCTTAGGGTTCGATGTTCTGGGTGAAAGAGGCAATAAAGGAACCCTAGGGGAGAGAATGAGACGTTTAAATAGGCTCCAAGTCCCGAATTTAGGGTTTTCCTCGCACAGACCAGACTCGCCGAGTCCCCTTGGCCGACACGCCAAGTCAGTCACTTACTCCTCGACCCGGATCCCGCTCGGACTCGCCGAGTTCCTCCTTGAACTCGCCGAGTCTCCGCTTAAAGTTAGGGTTTTTCTTTCCTTTCTTGGCCTTCAAAACTTTGGGTGTTACAACTCTCCCCCACTTAAACTAAACTTCGTCCTCGAAGTTTGCTATGGCCCACCGCCTGCGATCTGCCTCCAATATCCCACCAATTATTCCAACACCAGCTGCCTACCTTCGCTGGCCTTCCGCTCGGTCATTCTGACTAACACTAATCCTTGCGGATAATAGACTCGGGTCACCCTGACCCTGAACATCCTGGAAACACAACTTACTCACCGACAATCCTTCTGGTACTCACCGAGTACTGCACTGAACCTATAGGGGTTCACCCCTTCTTTCCTTGCGCGAATTCCTTGCCTTCCCAAGGCAAAGCTCCATAACCAACTATTTCCTCTATCACTGTGAAGGTCCTATCCTTCACCAACTCCATCACCCCCGCTATTTTCCAGTACGGGTCATCACCGCCAGTAACCACTGACACTCCTCTCTGTCAAAACTTGGTGCCGAGCACCCCTCGATTCAACTAACTGAATTCCACCATACACTGCTTACCCGCAGTACTACTGACTGAAAATTCTGATATTCCTTGTTTGCCTTCCGGATGAGCTGAGACCACCCTGGTCCCTACCAACCTATCAATGTATGGATTACCGGCTCCCACCGGTAACTAGTCCCAACACCACCACTAGGCGCTCCCAGCGACTTCCGAAGAAACTTCGACCACCTATAACTGCTCAATCTATTCTGCCATTCAGGCACTACAAACCTGGGATCCCCGATCCCCTAACTTGACATTAAGGTCCCTACGAGGTCCCACTTGCGCTGCTAAAACTCACGGGCCTCGCCCACGGGTCCCACCCGCCTCTATCCTTCTAGTCCCACTAGTCTAATCACTCTCGCTCAGGCCTCGCCCACGGGTCTCACCCAACCATACTACTGAGCAACCCTGTCTCAGGTCTCATCTACACTGCTACTCTCATACGGGCCTCGTCCACGGGTCTCACTCAACTATATCCTGGAGCGGCCTTTCCCAAGGTCTCACCTCTCTAGGGCTATACAGGCAAACTCCTTATCATTCTCATCCACTACAACCTTCCTGATCCCTATCTGATCACTACTAACGAAGCTACTAAGGAATGCTACGACTTACCCGTAGTCTTACATCACCATCCGTTGCTGACTGCTAGTGAATGCTACGGCTGCCCCGTAGTCTTACAACACTTCCACCACTAACTGCTAGTGAATGCTACGGTTGCCCCGTAGTCTTACATCACTTCTACCACTGACTGCTAGTGAATGCTACGGCTGCCCCCATAGTCTTATATCACTTCCTACCACTGGCTGCTAATACGAAGGCACCCATATGCCATTAGCTCTCAAGATCCTCATTCCGACTCCCTCGAGTCATGCGGGCGATCCACAACCTGAATTCCCAACCACATACTAACCATTACCATCACACGCACTAGCTGATGGGGAGTTTCTCAAACTCCCAACCATGAAATCCTCAATCCATCAAACGCTGAACCACTTCTTTTCCTTCTTGGAGGTCGCGCACTCATTCTGGGTCTGCGTGCTCCTACCTTTGCACACTCGGAGGATTCTCCCCCACTTCGATCCTGCTTACCCCTTGTTGCTCAATACTCAAAAAGAAATCCCAATCCTTGCTACCATTCCATAATCAATATGCTGAGGAACCCAAGCTTACCATAGCTAGGGATCTAACCACTCCATCTCTAACACTATACAACTTTGATCTAGCGAGACATACCAAGTCCCTCCCAAGCATGCTACAGTTGCTGCATCCGATGTAACCTTCTCCAATAGGGCACATCCCCTCACTACCATTCGAATATCCAAGGTATGCAGATGGCGTATAACTCGATCACAATCAACCGCTCAAAAATAAAATACTCATACTGATAATGATGCATAACCATAACAATATAATCATGCACAAATAAAAGAATTGAAAACGGAAATCGCATACCTGCAACGTCCGGTGCTGATCGCGCCTCCAAGGTAGTCATCTGAAGAGCTCTGCCTCCTAGCGCAGGCGCCTCTGCACGGCCCTGACGGCCATCTGTGATCCTCAAAGTTGCAGGGGAAGGTGCCATCACCCGTCCTGCTGAAAACAAACTGGGGCACTGGGCCTTCTTGTGGCCCCGCTGATTGCAGTGAAAACATAACAAGTCTAATCCCTGTGAGGTGGTAACAGTACAATCCCTGCTGAAATGACCAGTCCGACCGCACTTGAAACAGCCAGACTCGCCACCGCTACCACTCCTGCACGCGCCCCCGTGCGCCCTGCCACACTTCCCGCACCGACTGCGGCCCTGAAAATGCCTCGACCTCGAATCCAATCCCTTGGGCCTTTTGCCCGAACCTGCAGCTACCTGAACCTCATCCGACTTCCTCTTCCGGATCTGCTCCAAATCAATTTCACTGTCTCTAGCCCGAGAAATCATATCTTCCAGCGTCTTACAGCTGGATCTGCTCACGAACTCCCTGATGTCATCCCTCAACATCTCATGGTATCGAGCCTTCTTCATTTCCTCATCCGTGACATACTGCGGTACGAGAAGAGCCCTCTCCCTGAACTTGGCGGTGATCTCTGCCACAGTCTCAGTGGTCTGCATCAAATCTTGAAACTCCCGTGCCAACTGTTGCACCTCAATAATCGGCGAAAACTCCGCCTTGAACCTGGCTGAGAAATCGCTCCAAGTCATCGTGTCCAACGCAGAATCATCCCCCAAAGCATGACCAATCTCCTCCCACCAATCCCTCGCACTGTCCTTCAGAAGACAGGAAGCGAGTCTGACCTTGTCCCCCTCAGGACACCGGCTCGTACGGAATGCGTTGGCAACATCAGCCAACCATCTGCTGCTAGTGATGAGGTCCCTAGCCCCATGATAATCTGGTGCTCCGCAAGCCCTGAACTCTCGAAATGTCAAGGTACGCGCTCCCATCAATGCCATCATCTCAGTACGGAAGGCTCCCAGCCTCTCATCCAAAATCTCCAATATGCCCTCCTTGACCGTGCCAAAGATCACAGGAGTCTGATCTAGAATACTGCGCGTAACCTCAGCTGATATCAACTCCCTCATTCGCTCCTCGAGCTGCTCGGCTCCTGAACCCGAGCCTGATCCCTCTCCGGCGCCTGATCCGCCCGCTGGTCTCTCTCGCAATGTCACCATACTGAAAATATAATACACCCACTATCAGAATACTCATCACTGCTGCGAGACCAAACACACTCCCTACTAGGTTCCCGGTCTTGTCTTGGCCTTTCCTGAATCGAGTACGGATCCTCTGCTTTCAGTAGTACGGGCCCATATTACCTTCCACATCTATCCGTACTTTCCTCAGGAATTGCTTTGACTCCACCAGGTCCCTTATCCACTACTACTGCTCCCAACACTATCTCATCCTAGGCTTACCCTAGGGAAACCTCTGACTCAACTCAAACCAGTCCTCAGCTACTGAAGGTCTCCTTGTGATGCCAATTAGCCATCACCTGGATACCATCACATGTGACGAGGCTCAGATAATCCTTCAAGTAAAAGACTCGTCCCTACAACGGTTGGACTCAAACAAGAGCTGCGCAATAGGACCAAATCCAGCACTTTGATATTATTCAACCCTGATCACATGTGACATATCGTATCCACCTAATGGCTAACTTTCATCACTCAGAATCCCACAATGCACAAAGCAAGCAACATTCAGACAAGGGAAAATCTAACCACAACATACTCAAGCAATCATATCCACATAGCAAGAAACTGAACTAGCATGCAACACAAACTCATAGACCCGCACAAACTTATAAACTCAGGCATAACCTAAACAGGCTATCCTACTACTGTCTAATCAGCACTATCATGCAGCTCAAAACACATATAATAGGCACATAAGGCATCATCCTTAGATCCTTAGTCCTAATCTAGCATGCTGTTCTATCAACTGATAATCATAACATAAACTTGTATGGGTATTTTGGGGTACTTACTTGAGCTCGGTTGATTGCATGCACCACACCCTTTTTCTCTTTTCAAAGTTCTTTTCTTCCTGAATTATTTTTGCTTTTCTAAAACTGTTTTCTTTCCCAAAACTCTCTTTTTACAAAACTGTCTTTTCATTTTGAAAACTTCTATACCAATTCCTCAGTTTGAGTTCAGACACACCCGAGAGCATGTCTAAATCCCTCAAACCAAGGCTCTGTTACTAACTTGTAACATCCCAAAATTCAAGACTAAAAATTTCCTTTTTATAAAACATTACTTAAAGCAAAATCATCAATCCAAATATAATCAGAGTATTAATTTCCAAAACACATGTTCATTATAAGAGTAAAACATTCTCAGGCTGTCTAATTTATGGTGTGTGCCATGCGATCGCCCCAAGCTCTTCCCTCCGCTACCGGAATTACCTGAAACCAAAACTGAAAACCGTAAGCACGAAGCTTAGTGAGTTCCCCACCCTACCACATACCATGCATAACCACATACTGCACATAATGGGCCACACCCGCTATCCTGGGCCTCGCCCCTACCTCGGGCCTCGCCCGCTACAACGGCCCCGCCGCTCCAGGCCCCGCCTGGCTTCGAGCCCCGCTCGGATACAGATCTGTTTCACTTAGGCCTCGCCTGTCACAGGGCCTCGCCCACTAACATATAATAACACATAAACATATCACATCACATCACATAAGCTAAACACATACTAACGGATCTTGTCCTAAGGCCTCGCCTATCTCTGGGCCCCGCCCTTGTCCTGCTACTGATGAGTCATGGAACCCCGTCCATACTCCTGCTGATAGTGAGGTACGGGCCCAACCCACCCTCACTCCTTCCCTAACTTGGGCCTCTCCCCTGATCTGCTGCTACTGAGATGTGGAACACCATCCACACTCTGTTATTGGTGAGATACAGGACCTCGCCCACTCTCACCTCCCTACCAGGCACATACAAGTATCACACAGACAGCAAGTATAAACTATCACATAAACCATTCCTTGGGCACCCGCCCTCTATCATTGGACCTCGTCCCGAATATCATACTAGCATACTGTGCCTAGGGCTAAGCCCCGAGTCTTCTACTCATAACTACATGGGCCGACATTGTGGCCGTAGACCCATTCATACAAAGGGAAACTCACCTACACTGGCTGATGAACCCACTAGCTGCTGCTCGGCAACTCTCTGAACTCCTGCTCCACTCGCTCCCCGAGCTACCAATATCAATGCAACACTGAGTCTAACTGACCCCCGAAAGACAACCAAGTCAACTCTGGTCAAAGTCAAAGTCCTGGTCGAAGTCAACCTTCCAGGTCAACCCTACTCGCCGAGTCACCCTACTGACTCGCCGAGTTCATATGTTCAGAGTCCTTCTATTCGCGAATCGACTCGCTGAGTCAGTCCATGACTCGCCGAGTCTACCGATTTCCGAGTCCTGACCTGTCCAACTCACCGAGTCTCCATTCGACTCACTGATTCGAGTCTCAACTCGAAGGTTTTGGGGTTTCGTGACCTGACTCGCCGAGTCCAAGAACAAACTCGCCGATTCCAAGACAACCTTCAACAGACTCGCCGAGTTGTTCATCCAACTCTCCGAGTTCCTGTTGGGGTGCAAAGTTATTCATTCATGACTTTGTAAATGTTTGACTTTTGTAAAACCCACTTGCATGTGGTGCTTTATCCTTTAGACCCATTTGTTTGTTAGAGTGAGAGAGAGACATGTAAACACCTCTATAAATAGTGGGTTTGTCCACTTGTAGAGGTGTGCTTGAGAGATGTAGAAGTGAGTGTGTAAGTGTGTGTTAATTATGTAGTCTAGATCTAGATCTTTTTTGTAACATCATATACATTCAATATATCTCTTAAACACCCAAATCACCATGTTCAATTGTGCAAGCTTTAATTCCGCATGCCAAACCATGTTCTTTGTCACTACAGTTCCTGCCCAACTTCATCTGACTCGACGAGCTGTTCATCCCACTCGTCGAGTTCCTCCAAATCTTCATGCTACTCGCCGAGTCCACTCAAAGGACTCGCCGAGTCCATTCAAATCTCCATACATGCATAGGACTTTTGAGTCATGCATGGACTCCAAACTGTAGATCTACCCTTCCCAAGCCTATTCCTCACGTAAAGTTGCAAACTTTACGTGTAGGGAAGGAGATCTAGGCAAAATACACCATAAACTAGGGTTTAAGGCAAAGAGGCTCCATAATCAACTCAATGGTAGATACTTTATGCTTCTCAAGACCATAATATGCTTAGATCCGAAGTAGCAACTTTAGATCTGGCTTCTAGCTCTAAAGGGGTAGCTAATCATGGCTACAAGCCCCCAAAACTCACAACCATAATAGATCTAAAGGAGGGAAACGACTTAATACCTTCAATAACTCAAAAAGTTTTCCCCAATCTTCGGATCTAAGTCCAATCCTTGAAGCTTCAATGATTCCCCTCTCTCTTCTTCCTTCAAATCACTCAAAAATGGCTTGGAAGCTTGAATGGGGGCTTAGGGTTCGATGTTCTGGGTGAAAGAGGCAGTAAAGGAACCCTAGGGGAGAGAATGAGACGTTTAAATAGGCTCCAAGTCCCAAATTTACGGTTTTCCTCCCACAAACCAGACTCGCCGAGTCCCCTTGGCCGACTCGCCGAGTCGGTCACTTACTCCTCGACCCGGATCCCGCTCGGACTCGCCGAGTTCCTCCTTGAACTCACCGAGTCTCCCCTTAAAGTTAGGGTTTTCTTTCCTTTCTCGGCCTTCAAAACTTTGGGTGTTACAAAGACGCTCCTTTTCTCGCTTTGTCCCTTCCTAGTGGTCGACGAAGTTGGACGTTCGGTGGGCCCTCCCCCTCGGTGGCGTCGAAGTCATCGTTGAGGTCGAGTCCAAAACCCACGTCCAACTCGGACGTTCTTGCCCTTTTGTTGGAACCGGTTGTAGATCCCGAATGCGCCATTTCCGGATATAGAACCCATTTTGGACCATTACGACAAACTTCCCACGCTTTTTGGTGGCCGAACGGTTTACCGTTGGTGGTAACTTTGTATTCGTAGGACGCGGTCGCTAAAATGTTGAAGTCGTTGCTACCACTTCTATGCACATTTTTAAGCTTGTCAAATATGTCATTGAATTTGGTGCAAGCCGCTCGTAAGTCACACCATTTTGCGTTGATCGAGTCGTACGTCCGCTCCGTTTTCTTTCCTAATAACGCGTGGAAATGATCTAGAATACAACACCAAAAACTTTGACCAGATTGTGCGTTGGCGACATCCCTATCCTGGGATATGAAAATCAATGCTTTTACTAAAGCTTACTCCTCGTCTTCGTTCCATGCGGTAGTCTTTTTTTTTCTTGGATCTTTGTTTTTTTTTTGCCTTCGACGAGTTGGTTGTTGTGTTTCTTGGACCCGTTCGTCGTCGTCGTCATTGTCGAGATTTATAGGTTGAGATTGAGATGATTGAAATTGTTGAGAAGGTTGTTGAAATTGTTGGGAAAGTTGTTGTTGAAAGGCTTGGAATTGAGGTTGATTGAATTGTTGTGGTTGTTCTTGGTAGAAAGTTTGTGGGTATGAAGTGGTGAATAAAGTTTGTTGTTGGATTGAGGAGGTTAGCAATTGCATGTAACTAACATTTGCATTTGGAGTGTTTGGAGTGTTGGGGGTGTTTGGATTTGAATCCATGTTGAGAGAAAAAAAATATGAGAGATGAGGTTTTTTTGTAGAAGGTAATAAAATATAGAGGGTGTTTTTTGAAATGTAAAATGTAAGTAGAATAGTGAATAATTTATAGGTGTAAATATTTGTGTTTAAATGGTAAAAAGTAATTTTTTTTTTATGTTAGAAACGGCTATATAGCCGTTAGTTTACAAGTTCCGACCGTTACAAATTAAACAGATTATGATTGGGCGTCCTCTCGCGTCTTTGTCACCACATCACATCCACCCCACCGGCTTTGGGGGCGGTGTTCACGCGTGGGAGAGGTTGCCACCTCAGCCCAAGACGCGTGGAACTACCCCCATACCGGGTAGCCTAACCTAACGTTATTTAAAACAGTGCATTTAGGAGACAAAGTTGGTCAAGTAATTATAACTTGACTGATTTGACTACATATAGAAAGTTGACTTTTTCAAACATAAATTTACCCATAGAAAAAATCCATCAGCAATGCGACGGATTTGGGCGTCGCAAATGGGTCAATTTAATAGTAGTGAATATGACATACACTTAACAAAATATGTGCCTAAGTGTCCTTTGTTTTATTTCATGGTACCCAAACAAGTATTAAAATACAACCTTAATTTCATAAATACATTGGTGCACATTATGCCTATGATCCACGCTCTTATAACACCTCCATATGTACCAATTTCGTCCTGCAAAAATGTATACACACAAGCCAGATAATTAAAAATATTGTTAACGTCCTCTAATCATTTATTCATTTATGCAATTCAACAATATAGAATAGCATCCATCCATCCATCACCATGTCAAATAAAGTGTAATTGAGAGAAAACTAACTTTTCGCAGTCATAGTCCTTATCAACAGGAGGAAGTTGTATGTCATTAATATCACATTTCTCGGGCAGAAGAGGAATTCTTTTTGGATCGAATTTGATCACTGATATCGCTTGTTTCACACAGTTGCATATAACCACACGATCATCCTTTGTTTTCATCATGCCTTTTAGGTTCTTGACCGATAAGCAACAAAAGTTTGATGGCCTTGATGGCTGTTGACCGCTTATGTAACCGACACATGGTGCCAACATGGTTGCTAGCCGTGCACATGATGATGGGTCCGCATGAGCAAACACCATACTACTCCTCCATGACACCAATAGTAAACCAATCAAAATGCGAATCAGATCCATCAATTTGGTGGCAAAGTCGTTAAAACTTGCTTTTTTTTCACGTACGTTTTATGAAGATGATTGTTATTATATATCTTTTATGGTAGATGTATTAATCTAATGTGTAAAGAAAACCTTAATTCATGCATTTGGTGTGTTGTCATATATTGTCACACTTCGATGCAAGTGTCGTGTAAAAAACTAAACTAAATCCGTTAGCAACCAATTAACTATCAAATTAGATTTCTGTCGAAGAACAAAGCAAGTCCGCTATATATAAGTACGTAAGTTTTGTAGAAAATGTAAACAAGTTTGAATTTTATGATTGATTGTTTGAATTTTTTACTTTTACATTTGGTGTACATGGACCGTTGAGCCATGTGCAACATAACTTCTAAATCAAAATTGTCCTACATATTCTAGAGTGAATTAAACGAACTGTCGTAGGCACGTTCAATCTTTATTTTTCAAAATTAATTTGGATCGTCTTCATTTGTTTAAAACTTACATACTTCATCCCTCGGGATATAAAAAGACTATTTTACCTTTAATATATTTTTTAGTTTTCTTTTATTAGTTATCATTTTTAGATTAAGAAAAAAAATATCTCCACCAAACCACCTCTCCCCTTTCCCTTTCCCTAGTCTCCTTTCCCTCTTTCTCACCACTCCCAACAACAACCTAAACAAATCCTCTTTTTTCCGGCGAGACCAAACACAACTTCTTTTTCTCCTTCTCTCTTTTTCAATTACCAAAGAAAACAACTAGTGGGAACATAAGTATCTAACCTAGATCAAGCACCATCAGTTATGTAACCTAATCCCGATCTTCACCATGTAACGACCCAATTTTCACGTCCAAAAATTTCGTTTTAAAAACATTACTTTTAGAAAATATTAAAAGTTAAAACATTGTCTGATCAAATTATCACACAAGTGAACCATGTCTAAAAGCCAATTCATACATTCAATCAAAATATCAGAGTACAAATCCCAGTGAAGCTCGTAAATGCGGAAACCGGAGAGTGTGTGTGTGACGTGCCGCTACCGCGCCGGATCCTTTCCCCTAGCTGAGGAGGTACCTGAAACCAAAACTGAAACTGTAAGCACAAAGCTTAGTGAGTTCCCCCATAATACCACATACCATGCAACATATAACAACCATTGTTCAGCTAGGAGTTACGGGCCTTGCCCACACTCGGGAAGATACGGGCCCTGCCCACACTTCGCTAGCCGGGAGATACGGGCCTCGCCCACACTTGTGAAGATACGGGCCCTGCCCACACTTCGCTATCTGGGAGATACGGGCCTAGCCCACACTCCAACCTCGGAGAGATACGGGCCCTGCCCACACTCAACCGCTAATCCATAACATACAAGTATCACGCAGACAACAAGTATAAGCAATTCTATCATATTAACACATATATCATACTTGACTAAACCCAGAGATACGGGCTCGGCCCACACTCTAGTACTAGCATCTCGTCTACACGGGTCGGCCTTGGTGCCTTAGACCCGTTCCTACTAGAAAGGAAACTCACCTCGAAATAGCTGCTGGTCTGTGTGGGAATTGATCACCTACTACTGCTGCTGCTGCTTCGGAAACCCTCCGACTGCAATTCCCACGATATACTCAATCAAACACTGCTCACTGACCTTTGGGTAAAATGACCATTTTACCCCTGACCTTGCCCTAAGTCAAAGTCAGAGTCAACTTTCAGTTGACCTCGACTCGCCGAGTTGGCTTTCCAACTCGCCGAGTCCCTATGCAAACGACTGCCCTGAATCCTGGTCCTACTCGTCGAGTTAGGCGACAACTCGACGGGTTCACCTTCTTAACCAATATTCAAGTCCTTCATCCTACTCGCCGAGTTGTATGAACAACTCGCCGAGTTCATCTTCATCCGATGAACACTTATGCGAAGACTCGCCGAGTTGTATGAACAACTCGTCGAGTCTGTTCTTGATCTAAGGAGATTGCCTTGAACTCGCCAAGTCAGGGCATTGACTCGCCGAGTACCTCCATAGATGAGTTAAGCTTCCGACCCACTGAGCCACACCCCGTGACTCACTGGTCACTCGACACTACGAAAAGGGGACAAACTCGGAGACTCGCGAATAGACTCGCCGAGTCATATGAACGACTCGCCGAGTCGTTGCCATGCACCTACTGAATACACGGATTTGCTCGATTCCAGTCCATGCCATTCATAGATCTGGACTTCTAGGACACGATTCACACGTAAAGTTTCCAACTTTACGTGTGGATATTCACCAATATGGATTTTAGGGCTCAAAATGTCTCAAAAGGGTAGATCTAGGACTAACAAGCAACATGGGGCCAAAAAGCTAACAGATCTGAGCCCCTGGAGCTCAATCTTGCCTAGATCCAAAGGCCAAACGCCTTATTACAACATACAATGCACATACAAACTTGGGGATTTGACCAAGAAGGACCCAAATGAAGTTTTAAGCATAGAATCAAGGGGAAAACGGGTTATACCTAAAAGGAACTGCTGGAAGAACACAAATAATGCTTGGATGGCTTCCCTTCTTCTGGATCTACTTCCTTCCTCTTTCAAAGCCTTCAAAAACACACACACTAACCTCAAACTCTTAAAGAATAGCTTAGAACGAGAGATACAGGGCTTTAAGGGTCAATGGGGGCCGGCTTGGGGCTGATAAGTCCTTTAAATAGGGTTCAAACCCCTGAAACTTAGGGTTTCATCCAACAGCTGTGACTCGCCGAGTCCAGGATATGGACTCGCCGAGTCACCAACTTAAACGTGTCCCGGGTGCCGCATCCACTCGGCGAGTCGGACCTATGACTCGCCGAGTCCAAGGCTAAAAGAAAGGAAATACTCAAATAACATTACGTACCAGGAACCGGGTGCTACACACCATGAAGAACATCAAAATCCGATGACTCATTCTTTCATCAAGTTCGATTTGCATGTGAAGTTGATGACTTAGTCGCTCAATAAGTTCAATTTGCCAGTGAAACAACTGGCCAGGATGGGGAGATCTAGGATTTTATACCTTAATTTTTAGATTTTGTTCACCGAAAATAAACATGCCACAGGTGGCAATGGATTTGGGTTTGATGTAAATGGTAACAGCAACGGAGATTGATGGCGGTGTATAAGTGACGACGAAGATTTGAGACCCTAGGCGGCAACGGTGATAGTGTTCGACAAAGCTAATGATGGTCGGTGTTCCCGGTGGTTGAAGATGCTTGACCGGGTAGGAGTTGTATTCAGCTAAGGAAGTGTTGGAAGTGTGTCCAATATCATTAACTAGTTGGTGATATTTTTAATAATAGCAGGGTCCTCTTGGGTTGCCCTCGAGACTCAAAATTGAGTAGAATATATAATAGGAGTAATTAGTTTATTAATTATTATGGTTTAATAATTAATTAGAAACTAATTGGAAAACAATTTGGGAATTAATTAACAGTTTAATTAATAGAAGGGTTGAATGTGAATTAATCAATAGCTGATTGACCAGGGAATATTCTAGAACCCTAGAAGGAAGGGGGTTGGATGAAAATTCCCTTTGGATAAAGGGAATTTCGTTCATAGCATATCTCATCCCACATGGGTGGAAGGATAAAACCCTAGGAGGTATCCAAGGCTATAAATAGGGCCTTAGGGATTCATTCCTGCTTGCTCATTTTTTGGCTTGAGTATTCGCCACCTTCTTTCTCCCTCATTGTGGAAGAACTTTTCGTGAGTTCATCCCTCATATTTCATATTTGTTTCTACTCTTTTGAGTTCATTGGGTGTGAACTAAGAGAGGGATTCTAGTTTGGATCCTCATCATCCAAACAAGGTGGCACACACAAGGAGTCAAGCTCGAAGATCATTGGTTGCTAAAGAGGTTAGTATTCTTCTTATATTTTCAGTTTTTCCTAGGGTAGAAGTAATAGTATGAAGCCATATATCCATAGGGTGCATGTACACTTAGGTAAATCGTTTTGTTGATTCGATTATTCCACTGCCTAGTTATAGAGTGTATTTGATGCATTTGTTACCCAACAGTGGTATCAGGGCCATTGGTTCATGGTTACTATCACTCTACATCCATGTTTTCTGAAAATATTGCTTTGGAACTGAATGATGAATGTTTAATTGAAAAAAATTGTAATTTGATAAAAAAAAACCTAATTCACGACGTGACAGGGTTGTCCACGTCGTGAGCCGCAACAGATCAAGGTTATCGGTTTTTAAATTAAGACTTTATCTTGCATGGATAGTTACCTAATAGATTAGATTTGGAAAATCTGAAAATAGATAAACATTATTTAAATGGTGATTTTAAATATTTTAATATTGTTTATAATATAGTTTTATGAATTTGAATATTAATCCCTCATGTTTTATTAATTGTTATATTGCATCCTTGTAATTAATTTGAATTAATAATAGACAACTAAATTTAAAGAGTTTTAAATTTGGCCCTTATATATGTAAGATACATATATTGTATGTATAAGAAAATTACAATATGCGTCCTCGCGTATTCTAAATATTGAGATTCCCGGTCTTACCTCGACTAGGCTCACCCGTTCTAATGTAGGGGTTTAAGGAGGTCTCTATGATTCCTAATGAGGCCGGTTTTTAATATGTTTCGCGCTTACCACCCTCACCGCCCCATTGCATTTTGTGAATGGAGTTCCCGAAAGGGGTTGATAGTGATAATGGTCAATCTAAAAGTATTTTAAATACAAGTATAAAACAAAATGCTGTTTTATTTAAACAAAGTGAATCTTATGTTGTACGTAAAAATTGCACATTCTATTTATAACTTGTTGATGGAGCTCGTGTGGTTAACCGACACGTCAATTAGAGAGTATAAGTAGAGAATGATGTGAAACTCGCGAATCTCAAGTGTAACTTGAGCCGGGGACCACACAATTTTGTATGGGTGATTCACCATCTATTCAATGATCCGCGGCATCCCCGTCATTGAATTTGAGATGAACATAATCTGAGATGAACATGCTATTGATAGTCAATGAATCTCAAAGATCTAGGAATTTCATGGTGATTGAAATTGACAAAGAGCTTTGTCTACCTATATAATTTTGTGGTGTGTTTACGGCATCCCTTTACGCATCATGAAGCCAAACATGGATCCTAGCCTTAATCCAATAATTCATTTAGGGTAATTATTAATTAAGGACTTATATCAAACTAATTGGGGTCTTATCTTTTGTAGATGTCGAACCAAGCAAACAACAACAACCACAACAATTTGCCTCCCCCTCCTCCTCCTCCTCCAACTCAAAACTCAAGCTTCTCTGTCATGCCGGTTCTTAATAGGGAGAAACTCAAGGAGGATGGATCCAACTATCTTGATTGGATCAGAACCTTGAGGATCACATTAAGATATGAGAACAAGGAGTATGTTCTCGACGAAGATGCCCCGGTGCTTGGAGAAAACCCTACCCCAGAAGAAGTTACTGCCTACAACAAGCATTACGATGAATCGACCAAAGTGGCTTGCCTTATGTTAGCAACCATGGGTTCTGGTCTCCAAAAGAACTTTGAGACATGGGGTGCTTTTGATATCAACCAGCAGCTCAAGGAAATGTTTCAAGAGCAAGCAAGGCAAGAACGATTCGAGATCATTAAATCCCTCATGGCATGTAAGCTATAAGAGGGAGCTTCTGTGTGTGTGCACGTCCAAAAGATGAAGTCGTACATAGACAGACTTGGGAATCTAGGTGTTGAGCTGCCTAAGGAGTTGTCCATTGACATGGTCTTGAACTCGCTTACTAGTTCGTATTCTCAATTCATCATGAACTTCAATATGAATGGCCTCGACAAGACCTTGATGGAGTTACATGGCATGCTTAAAACTGCTGAAGCAAGCATGAAGAAGCCTAATAACTCTAACCCTACTGCTCCCGTGCCGACGATTGACCGTGGTTCTGCTAAAAGGAAAAGGGCGCCTCAACTCAAAGAGAAGGGTAAGGGTAAGGTTGGACAATCTGGTCCTCCTCCCAAGAAAAAGGCCCAAGGTGAAATAGCTCCTTCTTCAGATCTAAGTGAGGCCATTTGTTTTTACTGCCAGGAAAAGGGACACTGGAAGCGTAGTTGCCCTAAATACCTCGAGGACCTTAAGAAGGGCAAAGTCAAGGTAGCTAGCACCTCAGGTATGTTCATGATAGAACTCCATAGCACATTTACTTCTAACTCTTGGATTCTTGATACATGATGTGGTACTCACATTTGCTCTGACATGCAGGGACCAAGACAAAGTAGGAAGTTGAAGCATGGTGAGCTCAACCTAATCATGGGAAACAGGCACAAGTCAGTTGTTACAAGGATTGGGAACTATGAGCTAATGCTTAGTGGTGGTGTTTGTCTTAGTTTATTAAATTGTTGCTACTTGCCTGATATGGCATGAAACATTATTTCTTTTCATGCACTTTATAAGGATGGTTGTCGATTTTCTTTTGATAATGATAATGGTGACATTTTGGTTTATAAGAATGGTTGTTTTATTTTCAAAGCTAGTCCTTGTAAAGGTGTGTATGAAAGTATTGTTTGTGATGGTGATATTGATAAACTAATTATGAATGTTGGTTCATCTAATAGTGAATTAGATAATTCATGTTTGTGGAATTGTCGACTTCGCCATATAAACAAGAAACGCATTGCCAAGCTCCAATCTGATGGAATCTTGGAATCATTTGACCTCAAATCGGATGATGTATGCGAATCTTGCTTACTTGGCAAGATGACAAAGGCGCCATTCATAGGCCACTGTGAAAGAGGAAAGGATTTGTTAGATCTCATCCACACAGATGTTTGTGGACCCTTCAAATCTACCACAAGACATGGAGAAAGATAATTCGTGACTTTTACCGGCGATTTTAGTAGATATGGATATATCTGTCTAGTCAAGCATAAGTCGGAAACCTTTGAGGTGTTCAAGGAGTTTCAAAACGAAGTAGAAAACCAATTGGGCAGAAAGATCAAGATGATCTGATCCGATAGGGGTGGAGAATATTTAAGTCTTGAATTCTACGATCATCTTAAGAATTGTGGTATAGTTTCACAATTGTCTCCTCCTAGAACACCGCAGTTGAATGGTGTAGCTGAGAGGAGAAATCGAACATTGTTAGACATGGTTCGATCTATGACGAGTCGAGCTACACTTCCGATATCTTTTTGGGGGTATGCCTTAGAGACAACCGCCCATATCCTAAACCTCGTACCTACTAAGAAGGTTGCTAAAACACCCTATGAAATGTGGAGTGGGACACGTCCTTCTCTAGCACATGTAAAAGTTTGGGGATGCGAAGCTTTTGTTCGTCGCGAGGCGAATGACAAGCTTGAACCTCGATCAGAGAAGTGTTACTTCATTGGCTATCTGCAAAAATCGTTTGGATACTTGTTCTACAAGCCTTCAGAGAACAAGGTGTTTGTTGCTCGAAGGGGATTCTTCCTTGAGAGGGATCTCATTTCCAAAGAGGACAGTCGGAGCCGCATAGATCTTGAAGAGCTTCAAGAATTGAATGAAGAAGAACCTTTAGTAGACACTAGCACTCAACTTGAGGTGCAACAGCCCGTTGAGGAAACTCAAACCGAGGCTGAGCGACCTGTTGAACAAAATGATATATCTCCACCTCCCCTTCGCAGATCCAATAGATTTCGTCTTCCTCCTGAATTCTATGGTTTCCATGTGAGTACAGAAGGAGACGTATTGATCAGTGATCGTACACTGATTGATATGGATGAGCCATCCAACTATAGGGAAGCGATGGTAGGCACTCAAGCTGCTAAGTGGAAGGAAAACATGGAGAGCGAGATTCAGTCTATGCATGATAACCAAGTTTGGAATTTGGTTGATCCTGCACCTGGCACTAAAATAGTTGGGTGTAAATGGATCATCAAGAAGAAGACAGGAATGGATGGGAATGTGCACACATTCAAGGCTAGGTTGGTTGCAAAAGGTTACACTCAGACTCAAGGAATAGATTATGAGGAAACCTTTTCACCAGTAGCCAAGATCAAGTCTATTAGGATATTGCTTGCCATAGCAGACTTTCATGATTATGAAGTATGGCAAATGGATGTGAAGACCGCTTTCCTTAATGGAAAACTCACAGAGGAAGTGTATATGGCACAAACTGAAGGTTTCATAGATCCAAAATATCCAAATAGAGTGTGTAAGCTTGAAAGGTCCATATATGGACTAAAGCAAGCGTCTCGTAGCTGGAACCTCTGCTTTCATGAGAAGATCAAGGAGTTTGGATTTTCAAGAAGTGAAGGGGAGTCCTATGTATATATCAAAGCTATTGGGAGTAATGTAGTCTTCCTAGTATTGTATGTGGATGATATACTCCTTATAGGAAACGATATCCCGACGTTGCAAGGTGTTAAGACGTGGCTTGGGAGTTGTTTCGCTATGAAGGATCTAGGAGAGGCTGCATACATACTTGGTATAAGGATCTATAGAGATAGATCAAAGCGTCTAATAGGGCTAAGCCAAAGTGCATACTTGGATAAGATCTTGAAGAAATTCAAGATGCAGGACTCCAAGAAAGGGTATCTACCTATGCAACATGGCAAAAAATTGAGTAAAACTCAATGTCCTGAGTCTAGTGATGAACAAGAAAGAATGAGTTGAGTCCTGTATGCTTCTGCTATAGGATTGATCATGTATGCCATGACATGTACTCGTCCCGACGTCTCATTTGCTCTGAGTATGGTGAGCCGTTTTCAGGACAACCCAGGCGAAAGTCATTGGACGGCAGTAAAGAACATTCTGAGATACCTAAGAAGAACAAAGGATATGTTCTTGGTATATGGGGGTAAGGATGAGTTGAAAGTTATAGGTTATACAGATGCAAGTTTCCAAACTGATAGGGACAACTCATGTTCACAGTCAGGATGGGTATTCTTGCTTAATGGAGAAGAGGTCACTTGGAAGAGTTCCAAGCAGTCGACAGTGGCAGACTCTACGTGCGAGTCAGAGTATATAGCAGCTAGTGAAGCTGCAAAAGAAGCTACATGGTTGAAGAATTTCATTGATGATCTTGGTGTCGTTCCGAGCATCAAGGATCCTTTAAAAATATTTTGTGACAATGAGGGTGCAGTTACGTTGACTAAAGAACCTAAAGACCATGGTAACTCAAGACATATACTTAGAAATTTCCACTATGTAAGACATCGAGTCGAGGATGGAGATATTGTTGTGAGCAGAGTATCGTCCGAGGAGAATCCAGCCGATCCGTTCACTAAACCACTATCAAGGATCAAGCATGATAGTCATACGAGATCTATAGGCATAAGATTTGCTAAAGGTATGGAATAGTTGTTTAGTTGTTTAGTTTGATAATCCTTGAAACATTGAGCAGTATGAATTTGTAATAGAAGTGATGTTTGTTTTGTAGAGACTTAATAAAGTGCTGGATTGCTATCATTTCTGTTTATTTACTATTATGTTTCACTTTTGCATGTTTAGAACCCACTTCCCGAGTACTAAATACTTAAACCTCCACAGTCGGTCATACTCTTGGAAGTAAGTAGTGATTCAAGACTGTCATGAGTGTTGGTGGATTGACCATTTTGATTGGCATAACATAGTGATTGTGTCAACACTCGTGAGTGCTTAATGGAGATTTAAGCATTGGAACAACCCGCACTTAGAGATTGCTTCATGGATTTAGTCACAAGTAACTCTAAGATGGTAATATCTTCTGTTCCTCAAACCGAGATACATGTGGGGCTTTGCTCTATGATTCTGTTATGCATTGGTGTACTTCAACGCTATTCGTAACTGATGGCTATAACGGATGCATTCATGTGTGATATGATGAAATAGACAAGGACTATGTAGACAAAGTTTATTCGTCCCTTCTGCCTTAATAGGAGAAGCGATATCTATGGGCCCCTCGATGATTTGGTGCTGACATCCTAAAACCTGGTCAGGTACTGACTAGAATTGATGTGTTCGATTTAGTAGTTAGATGTAGTCGTCACAAATCTATATCGGGAAACATAATTTTGAATTCTGGGATTGACCATTATCCATGTCTCGAATTCATACAGATATCACTAGGATGAAGGAATAATTGATCACTTATCTGAGGGTTGATACTGATTAGATCAGAGTTTAGCAGATGCATTGGATGGCATTCTCTCTGTTGATTATGTGAGAAATATAGAACCATGCATATCTAGTTGATGACTTGTCCAAGTGGGAGACTTTTGGAAGTGTGTCCAATATCATTAACTAGTTGGTGATATTTTTAATAATAGCAGGGTCCTCTTGGGTTGCCCTCGAGACTCAAAATTGAGTAGAATATATAATAGGAGTAATTAGTTTATTAATTATTATGGTTTAATAATTAATTAGAAACTAATTGGAAAACAATTTGGGAATTAATTAACAGTTTAATTAATAGAAGGGTTGAATGTGAATTAATCAATAGCTGATTGACCAGGGAATATTCTAGAACCCTAGAAGGAAGGGGGTTGGATGAAAATTCCCTTTGGATAAAGGGAATTTCGTTCATAGCATATCTCATCCCACATGGGTGGAAGGATAAAACCCTAGGAGGTATCCAAGGCTATAAATAGGGCCTTAGGGATTCATTCCTGCTTGCTCATTTTTTGGCTTGAGTATTCGCCACCTTCTTTCTCCCTCATTGTGGAAGAACTTTTCGTGAGTTCATCCCTCCTATTTTATATTTGTTTCTACTCTTTTGAGTTCATTGGGTGTGAACTAAGAGGGATTCTTGTAGCACCTGGTTCCTGGTACGTAAAATCTATCTAAGTATTTTCATTTTTAACCTTGGACTCGGCGAGTTTCAGGCCCGACTCGCCGAGTGGAGACGGGTGTGGGAGTGCATTTAAGTTGGCGACTCGGCGAGTCCACATTCTGGACTCGGCAAGTCCCCGCTGTCTGATGAAACCCTAAATTTCTAGGGCTTTCACCCTATTTAAACCCTCTTATCCGCCCCAAGCTCGCCCCCTTCACCCCTAGAGTTCTATACTTCGTTCAAGCCTTGTTCCTTGTGAGATTTAAGCATTTTGGTGTGTTTTCTTGATGATTTGGAGAGGGAAGGAGAATAGATAAAGAAGAGAAGAAGGAGGCCAGGCATATTTGGGTTATCTTAGTGATTTCCTTGAGGTATAACTCAGTTTCCCTCTGTTTTCATGCTTATTGTCCCTTGTAGCTCCATGAAAGTCCTTCTTAAGCCTTTCGCCAAGCTTGTTTGTGTATTAGGGTTGGTAATAAGTTGTTTAGCCTCTAGATCTAGGCATGATTGAGCTCCAGGAGCTTGGATCTACTGCCTTTATGGAGCCATATTGCATGAAAGCCCTAGATCTACTCTTTTGGTGCATTTTGAGCCCTAAAACCCTCATGGGTGTATATTTACACGTAAAGTTGGAAACTTTACGTGTTAATCAGGCCCTAGAAACCCAGATCTATGAATGGCATGAGCTGGATTCAAGCAGAATCGCGTGTATAGTAATTGCATGTGGCCAACTCGGCGAGTCGTTCATCTGAGTCGCGAGTCCCTGAGTTGTCCCCCTTTTTGTGTTGCGGGTTGGAGTAGTAAGTCATGGGGTGTGACTCAGTGGGTCGGAAGCCAAACTTACTCATGAAGTAACTCGGCGAGTCAATGCCATGACTCGGCGAGTTCAAGGCAATCTTATTGCCTCAAGAACAGACTCGGCGAGTTGTTCATATAGCTCGGCGAGTCTCAGCATAGAGTGTTCTTCGGATGAAGATGAACTCGGCGAGTTGTTCATACAACTCGGCGAGTTGTTCATACAACTCGGCGAGTTGTTCATACAACTCGGCGAGTAGGATGAAGGACTTTTGGACTTTAGTTTAGAAGGAGAACTCGTCGATTCAATGCTTAACTCGACAAGTAGAGACGGGTTTATGGTCGAACAAAGGGTTAGGGACTCGGCGAGTTGGCAAGTCAACTCGGCGAGTCGGGCCAACTGGCAGTTGAATTTGACTTTGACTCTTGATTGGTAAAGGGTAAATGGTCATTTTACCCTGAGGTCGGTTAGCAGTAATTGACTAAGGGTTTTGTGGGAGTTATAGCCAAAGGATTTCCGGAGCGGCAGCAGCAGAAGACAGTCAGTTCCCACGCAGATCAGCAACTACTTTGAGGTGAGTTACCTTCCAGTAGCGGTGGGTCTACGGCCAATGTCGGCCCAACAGTAGGAGTTGTATGTTAGATGATTGTCTTTGTGATATCATCTAGGTTTGCTACTACCTGATATGTTATATGCTGGCATGATATGTATATGTGATAGTAGTAGAGTTCGGTTGCTAGGACCGAAGGGTAGGTCAGACACCCCAGATAATTCTGACAGTATGTGATGATATGTTTATGCGTTGGCATGATATGTTATATGTGATAGTGGTAGTAGGAGGGGAGTAGTCCCCAAGTTCGGTCGTTAGGACCGAAGGGTAGGTCGGACACCTCAGATATGTCTGATAATATGTTATGTTATGATATATGTGATAGTAGCAGTAGGGGTGAAATAGTCCCCGAGGATCGGTTGTTAGGACCGATGGGGAGTCAGCACCCCAGAATGGCTTGACATGGGTAGTCAGCACCCCAGAACGGCTTGACACGGGTAGGTCGGGCACCCCAGAATTGCCCGACAGTGTGTGTGATATGTGATTGTATGGTATGTGATAAGATGGGGGAACTCACTAAGCTTCGTGCTTATAATTTTCAGTTTTGGTTTCAGGTACCTCTTCTTCGAAGGGGAAGGAGTCGGCACGGTAGCGGTACATCACACACACGCTTTGTATTCTGCACTATGGGATCCTCCTGGGGTTTTGTACTCTGATAGTATTATGTTTTACTAAATGGCTTCCAGAAAAACAACATCTTTTATGAAATGTCATGATCCGTGAATGTTTAATTTCTAATGTTTTGCAAATTGTATGTTTTAAAAATGAAAATTTTGGCTCGTATTTTTGGGATGTTACAAGTTGGTATCAGAGCCCTGGTTTGAGGGATTCGGACACACCTTGGGGGGTGTTTGAACTCAAATCGAGGGATTAAAAGATTTTGGAAAAAGAAAATGTTTTCTAAAAGGCTAAGTAAAGGGTTTTAAGAAAGAACAAAGTGTGTGATGTGCGCGACCGGCCAAGCTCAAGTAAGTATTCCCCAAAGTACCCATACAAGCTTATGCTATGCTTATCAGTTTCAGTAGAACAACATGCTAGAATAAAACTAAGGATCTAGGAGTGATGCCTTATGTGCCTGCTTTATGTGCTTCTGTGTATGAAAAGTTGCATGCTAGAGTTGAGTAGACAGCAGTAGGATAGCCTGTTTAGGTTATGCCTGATAGTCTACGAGTTTATCATTGTATGCTAGTTCAGTTTTTCTCTACGAGGATAGAGTTGCTTAAGATTGTTTCCTTTTGTCCAAATGCTGTTTGCTTTGTGCTATGTGGGCTTTGAGTGATGGGAGTTAGCTGTTAGGTGAATACGTTAAGGTCACATGTGATCAGGGTTGAATAATCTCAGAGTGTTGGATTTGACCCTATTGCGTAGCTCTTGTTTGAGTCCTAACCATTGTATGGATGAGTCCCTTACTTGAAGGATTATCCGAGCCTCATCGCATGTGATTGTATTCAGGTAATAGCTAATTGGCATCACAAAGAGACCTTCAACAGCTGAGGACTGGGTTGGGTGGAGTCATAGGCTTCCTAGGGTAAGCGTAGGATAAGAGCAGCAGTGATCAGCGGTAGTGAAAGGGACCTGGTGGAGTCAAGGCAGTCCTTGGAGAAGGTACGGATAGATGTGGAAGGTAGTATGGGCCCGTACTACTGAAAGCAGAGGATCTGTACCCGCACCGAGGAAGGCCAAGATAAGACCAGAGAACTTGTAGTAGGTGTGATCCCTCCAGAGGTATCAGTATCGCTAACAGTTGTTATTTCTTTTGTATTTCAGAATGGTGGTACTACGCTCGAGGCCAGCAGTTGGCAGTGCAGGAGAGGGATCGGGTTCGGGATCAGGTTTCGAGCCAGTAGATGAGGGGCTACGCGAGTTCATCGCGTTGGAGATCACCAGAGGCATCCTTGAGTCGACCCCCATTATCTTCGGGTCGATCAAGGAAGGGATATTGGAGATGATGGAGGATCGCCTCAGGGCATTCAGGAGCGACATGGCATCTGGCCAGTCGGGATCTCGCACACTGTCCTTCAAGGACTTCCGGGGCAGTAGTGCGCCGGATTTTCATGGGGTGAAGGACCCCATTGCTGCCAGGCGATGGATTGCAGACATTGAGTCTGCACAGATGATTAGCTTCTGCCTTGAGGGGTCGAAGGTGAGGTTTGCAGCAGGGTGTTTGCGAGATCAAGCTAGGGATTGGTGGGAGTCCGTGGGTGACTCGTTGGGAGCCTCGGCTGTCGAGGCTATGACTTGGTCGGACTTTGCGACCAGGTTCAGGGCTGAGTTTGCGCCGACTGTCGAGCTTCAGCAGCTGGCCAGGGAGTTCTTGGATATGAGACAGACGACAGAGACTGTGGCGGAGATCACCGCCAAGTTCCAGGAGAGAGCGTTGCTGGTACCCCAGTACGCAGGTGATGAGGATATGAGGAGGACCTGCTATCATGACATGCTACGAGCTGATATTTGGGAGCATGTCAGTTTTTCAGCTTGCCCTACCGTGGACTCTATGATCGCCAGGGCAAGGGAGAGGGAGATAGATCT
Organism: Lactuca sativa; assembly: GCF_002870075.4. NCBI lineage: Eukaryota > Viridiplantae > Streptophyta > Magnoliopsida > Asterales > Asteraceae > Lactuca > Lactuca sativa. The sequence goes on along the minus strand of NC_056626.2, from coordinate 53,345,457 downwards.
GGAGTACATCCGGAAGAGGAAGTCAGAGGAGGGTCAGGCAGGAGGGGCTTCGGGGAAGAAGCCCAAGGGACCAGATGGTAGGCCGAAAGGCCAGTCAGGACCGAGCCACTGCAAGAAATGCGGCAGGCCTCATGAGGGGGCATGTAGGTTGGGATCGTCGGGCTGCTACAAGTGCGGAAAGACGGGGCATTTCAGCAAGGATTGTACCGCCCCTGTACCTGTGATTCAGACATCGGAGTTGTTGTGTTTTCAATGCAACCAGAGGGGCCACAAGAAGGCCAATTGCCCCCAGTTGACAGCATCAGCGCCGGTTAAGGCGCCGACTCCAGCTACCCTTTGGATTACAAATGGCCGGCAGGGCAAGGCAGAGGCTCCAGTGGTGAGGAGCCGGGCATTCCAGCTGACGACAGAGGAGGCACGCGCCGAACCCGATGTGGTGACGGGTATGATTCTTTCCCTCTACTTTATTTTTGTGATGTTATGATATTGATATGTGCTTTGTGTATATGCTTTAGGATCGTTCCATGTGAACGGTATTCCTGTTCAGGTGTTGTTTGAATCGGGTGCCACCCCGATCCTTTGTTTCCCTTGCGCTTAGCAAGAGGTTTGCTGAGTCTTCGGGCATGTTGGATTGCCCTTTAGAGGTAGAGATTGCTGATGATCGATCAGTGTGAGCGTCGGCAGTATTCAGGGATTGTGTCCTAAGGTTATTCGAGGAGCGCTATTTGGTGGATTTGGTTCCCATCCCATTGCGGGGGAACAAGGTGATTATAGGCATGGATTGGTTGAGCCCTAATGGGGCAGTGATAGATTGCGCACAACATCTAGTGCGGATCAGGACCCCAAGTGGGGGGGGGGGGAGTTGGTGATCCATGGCGAGAGGCCACAGCGTGGACCCACAGTATGTTCAGCAGCGAGAGCTAGGCACTACCTTCAGCAGGGTTGCGCGGGATATGTCGCGTATGTTATGGATACCCAGGATGCGGGTAAGACGATGATGAGCGAGGTTCCAGTGGTGCGAGACTACGCTGATGTGTTCCCGGAGGAGCTTCCTGGAATACCTCCGGAGCGTCAGGTAGAGTTCAGGATCGACCTAGTTCCTGGTGCAGCTCCGATAGCCAAGGCACCCTATCGGTTGGCTCCTCCCAAGATGCAGGAGTTCTCTACGCAGCTGCAGGAGTTGCTAGACAAGGGATTTATTTGACCGAGCAGTTCACCCTGGGGATCCCCGATCCTGTTTGTAAAGAAGAAGGACGAGTCGCATCGGATGTGTATAGATTACCGGGAGCTGAATAAGGTGACCGTGAAGAACCGTTACCCACTCCCGAGGATTGATGACCTCTTTGATCAGTTGCAGGGAGCATCTTGGTTATCCAAGATCGATTTGCGTTCAGGTTATCATCAGATGAGGGTCAGAGAGGAGGATGTACAGAAGACCGCGTTTCGGACGCTCTATAGCCATTATGAGTTCGTGGTGATGCCGTTTGGGCTCACCAATGCTCCTGCCGCGTTCATGGACCTCATGAACTGCGTGTGTAGACCGATGCTGGATCGGTCTGTGATAGTTTTCATTGATGACATCTTGGTTTATTCCAAGACGTAGGAGGAGCATGAGGACCATCTGAGAGAGGTTTTGGAGACCTTGAGGAGGGAGAGCTTGTACACTAAGTTCTCCAAATGTGAGTTTTGGTTGCGCGAGGTGCAGTTTCTTGGGCACCTCGTCAACCAGAACGGTATTTCAGTAGACCCAGCCAAGGTGGAGGCCGTGATGAGATGGGAGGTTCCGAAGTCTCCATCCGAGATTCGGAGTTTCCTAGGATTAGCAGGCTACTATCGGAGATTCATTTAGGATTTCTCCAAGATAGCCGTACCCCTGACACGGTTGACTAGGAAGGTCGTGGTCTTTCGATGGGGGCCTGAGCAGCAGACAGCGTTCGAGATTCTGAGACAGAGATTGTGCGAGGCGCCAATCTTAGCCCTGCCTGAGGGCGTAGAGGATTTTGTGGTATATTGTGATGCGTCCATCTCGGGTTTAGGCGCGGTATTGATACAGAGGGGTCATCTCATTGCTTATGCCTCGAGACAGCTGAAGCCTCACGAGGCGAACTATCCGACGCATGATTTAGAGTTGGGGGCGGTGGTCTTCGCCCTTAAGATTTGGCGGCATTACCTATACGGGGTTCGATGTACCATTTACACAGACCACAAGAGTTTGAGGTACCTCATGGATCATCCGAATCTGAACATGAGGCAGCGTCGGTGGTTGGACGTGGTGAAGGATTATGATTGCGAGATCCTTTACCACCCGGGGAAAGCCAACATGGTGGCCGATGCGCTTAGCCGTAAGGCGACACCGATTAGGGATGTGTGTATGAGGATGAAGGTGGTGACTCCACTGTTAGAGCAGATTCAGGAAGCTCAGCAGGATGCTATGAAGGAGGAACATCGGAAGAGAGAGCGAATAGTGGGTCAAGTCACCTCCTTTGATTATGATAGCCAAGGATTATTGACGCTACACCGTAGGGTGTGGGTGCCGTATCTCGGAGGCGTGGGCCAAATCTTGATGGAGGAGGCGCACAAATCCTGATTCTCTATTCATCCAGGGGCAACGAAGATGTATAGGGATCTTCGTCTAGACTATTAGTGGCCCTGCATGAAGCGGGATGTGGCATGGTACGTCGAGCGGTGTTTGACCTGCAGGAAGGTCAAGGCCAAGCATCAGAGACCGCACGACAAGATGCAACTGTTGGACATCCCGTTGTGGAAATGGGAAGATATTACGATGGATTTTATCACAAAGCTTCCCAGGACTGTGCGAGGAGTAGATTCGATTTGGGTCATCATGGATCGATTGACCAAGAGCGCCCATTTTATCCCGATCCAGGAGAGTATCTCGGCCGAAAAGTTGTCCGATATCTATATATCAGGGAGATAGTGGCGCGGCACGGGGTGCCAATGTCAGTGATATCAGACCGAGATGTGCGGTTCACTTCCAGGTTTTGGAAGAAGTTTCATGATGAGTTGGGCACTCGTCTACATTTTAGCATCGCCTTTCACCCGCAGACGGATGGTCAGAGCGAGCGGACGATCCAGACTTTGGAGGATATGTTGTGGGCATGCGTGCTAGATTTCGGTGGTAGCTGGGATACATATCTTCCCTTGGCTGAGTTCTCGTACAACAACAGCTACCACGCGAGTATTGACCGTCCCTCATTCGAGATGTTGTACGGACGGAGGTGTAGGACCCCGATATGTTGGGGTGAAGTTGGCCAGAGGGTCATGGGGAGCACCGAGGTGGTGCTCAAGATGACCGAGAGGATCCAACAGGTTCGAAGCAGGCTTCAGACTACGCAGAGTCGGCAGAAAAGTTACGCTGACAAGTGTCGATCAGACCTGGAGTTCTAGGTTGGGGATATGATTCTCCTGAAGGTGTCGCCTTGGAAAGGCATCATTCGATTCAGGAAGCGGGGAAAGTTGGGCCCGAGATACATTGGTCCGTTCAGGGTTATAGCCCGGGTGGGCAAGGTGGCATATAGGCTGGATCTGTCAGCCGAGCTCAGTCAGATCCACAACACCTTCCATGTCTCACAGCTACGGAAGTGCCTAGTGGATGATTCAGCGGTGGTGCCGCTAGAGGATATACAGGTTGATGACAGCCTGAATTACATTGATCGCCCAGTCGCAATCCTCGACCGGAAGTCGAAGGATCTGAGGAACAAGAGGGTGGAATTCGTAAAGGTGCAATGGCAGCACCGAAAGAGTTCAGAATGGACTTGGGAGCCGGTGGAAGAAATGATGGAGCATTACCCCGAGCTGTTTCAGGTTCGAGCAGCAGACTTCGAGGACGAAGTCTAAAATAAGTGAGGGAGATTTGTAGCACCTGGTTCCTGGTATGTAAAATCTAAGTATTTTCATTTTTAACCTTGGACTCGGCGAGTTGCAGGCCCGACTCGCCGAGTGGAGACGGGTTTGGGAGCGCGTTTAAGTTGGCGACTCAATGAGTCCACATTCTGGACTCGGCGAGTCCCCGCTGTCTGATGAAACCCTAAATTTCAAGGGCTTGCACCCTATTTAAACCCTCTTATCCGCCCCAAGCTCGCCCCCTTCACCCCTAGAGCTCTATACTTCGTTCAAGCCTTGTTCCTTGTGAGATTGAAGCATTTTGGTGTGTTTTCTTGATGATTTGGAGAGGGAAGGAGAATAGATCAAGAAGAGAAGAAGGAGGCCAGGCATATTTGGGTTATCTCAGTGATTTCCTTGAGGTATAACTCAGTTTCCCTCTGTTTTCATGCTTATTGTCCCTTGTAGCTCCATGAAAGTCCTTCTTAAGCCTTTCGCCAAGCTTGTTTGTGTATTAGGGTTGGTAATAAGTTGTTTAGCCTCTAGATCTAGGCATGATTGAGCTCCAGGAGCTTGGATCTACTGCCTTTATGGAGCCATATTGCATGAAAGCCCTAGATCTACTCTTTTGGTGCATTTTGAGCCCTAAAACCCTCATGGGTGTATATTTACACGTAAAGTTGGAAACTTTACGTGTTAATCAGGCCCTAGAAGCCCAGATATATGAATCGCGTGTATAGTAATTGCATGTGGCCGACTCGGTGAGTCGTTCATCTGACTCGGCGAGTCGAGTCGCGAGTCCCCGAGTTTTCCCCCTTTTTGTGTTGCGGGTTGGAGTAGTGAGTCATGGGGTGTGACTCAGTGGGTCGGAAGCCAGACTCACTCATGAAGTAACTCGGCGAGTCAATGCCATGAATCGGCGAGTTCAAGGCAATCTTCTTGCCTCAAGAACAGACTCGGCGAGTTGTTCATATAGCTCGACGAGTCTCAGCATAGAGTGTTCTTCGGATGAAGATGAACTCGGCGAGTTGTTCATACAACTCGGCGAGTAGGATGAAGGACTTTTGGCCTTTAGTTTAGAAGGAGAACTCGTCGATTCAATGCTTAACTCGACGAGTAGAGACGGGTTTATGGTCGGACAAAGGGTTAGGGACTCGGTGAGTTGGCAAGTCAACTCGGCGAGTCGGGCCAACTGACAGTTGATTTTGACTTTGACTCTTGATTGGTAAGGGGTAAATGGTCATTTTACCCTGAGGTCGGTTAGCAGTAATTGACTAAGGGTTTTGTGGGAATTATAGCCGGAGGATTTCCGGAGCGGCAGCAGCAGAAGACAGTCAGTTCCCATGCAGATCAGCAACTACTTTGAGGTGAGTTACCTTCCAGTAGCGATGAGTCTACAGCCAATGCCGGCCCACCAGTAGGAGTTGTATGTTAGATGATTTTCTTTGTGATCTCATCTAGGTTTGCTACTACCTGATATGTTATATGTTGGCATGATATGTATATGTGATAGTAGTAGAATTCGGTTGTTAGGACCGAAGGGTAGGTCAGACACCCCAGATAAGTCTGACAGTATGTGATGATATGTTTATGCATTGGCATGATATGTTATATGTGATAGTGGTAGGAGGGGAGTAGTCCCCAAGTTCGGTCGTTAGGACCGAAGGGTAGATCAGACACCCCAGATATGTCTGATAATATGTTATGTTATGATATATGTGATAGTAGCAGTAGGGGGTGAAATAGTCCCCGAGGATCGGTTGTTAGGATCGATGGGTAGTCAGCACCCCAGAATGGCTTGACATGGGTAGTCAGCACCCCAGAACGGCTTGACACGGGTAGGTCGGGCACCCCAGAATTACCCGACAATGTGTGTGATATGTGATTGTATGGTATGTGCTAAGATGGGGGAACTCACTAAGCTTCGTGCTTACAGTTTTCAGTTTTGGTTTCAGGTACCTCTTCTTCAAAGGGGAAGGAGCCGGCACGGTAGCGGTACATCACACACACGCTTTGTATTCCGCGCTATGGGATCCTCCTGGGGTTTTGTACTCTGATAGTATTATGTTTTACTAAATTGCTTCCAGACAAACAACATTTTTTATGAAATGTCATGATCCGTGAATGTTTAATTTCTAATGTTTTGCAAATTGTATGTTCTAAAAATGAAATTTTTGGCTCGTATTTTTGGGATGTTACAATTCTAGTTTGGATCCTCATCATCCAAACAAGGTGCCACGCACAAGGAGTCAAGCTCGAAGATCATTGGTTGCTAAAGAGGTTTGTATTCTTCTTATATTTTCGGTTTTTCCTAGGGTAAAAGTAATAGTATGAAGCCATAGATCCATAGGGTGCATGTACACTTAGGTAAATCGTTTTGTTAATTTGATTATTCCGCTGCCTGGTTATAGAGTGTATTTGATGCATATGTTACCCAACAGGAAGATGATGAGCAAGTGGGTGTACAGGTTGTTTCCTGCAAGGTGGAGGTGATTCAAAGATGATGGTATAAGGTGGTGGTGATTGTGATTGGTGGCTCACAATTAACCCGTGGGTGGTCAACCGTTGTGGGTGGTGGTGATGATTTTTTGTCAAAGAATTCAGGGGGAAAGATGGTTTAGAAGGGAATGGGTTACGATAAGGTGGGTAGGGTAGTGTTTTTAATATATTTTATATATTATAAATAACTAAGTTATAACTCATGTAATACACGATTGATATAATAAATAACATTGAAATTAAAAAAACCATAATCATTAATCATATATAAGCAAAATTACCATTCACAGTTATGAAATAAAAAAAATCAATAATAAAAAAGCCAAAGTTGAATCAAACTGAATTGAATTTCTTCTGGAATTACCTAATAAATGGTTCGGGATGATGACATGGCACACACCACAGTTATAGTTTTAACCTGGGAGTTTTACTCAGATATTTTGATATGATATTTGCTTCAGTTTGGATTTGATACATTTATTATGGCATTTTGAGACATACGATTCATGGTTTTATTGTACGACATTTGATATTGTGGGTTTTTATTAATATTAAGACAATAAATTTTGGGTTGCATTTTTGGGATGTTTCAAGTTTGTATGAGAGCCTTGGTTTGAGGGATTCAGGCACACTCTCGGGTGTGACTGGACTCAATCTAAGGAAATGGTAAAAAAAAAAGATTTTCAAAAGAAAAATGTTTTCGAAAGAATTTTGAAAAAGAAAACTTAAAAAGAAAAGAGTTTTTGAAAAAGAGAAAAAGGGTGTGGTGCATGCGATTAGCCGAGTTCAAGTAAGTACTCCCAAATTACCCATACAAGTTTATGTTATGATTATCAGTTTCAGTAGAACGCCATGTTAGAATAGGACTAAGGATCTATGAGGATGCCTTATGTACCTGCTATATGTGTTTCAGCTTTATGAGAATTGCATGCTAGTATTGAGTAGACAGTAGTAGGATAGCCTGTTTAGGTTATGCCTGATAGTATGAGCTTAGCATTGTATGCTAGTACAGTTTCTTATTATGAGGATAGAATTGCTTGAGTAGTTTCATATGTCTGAATGCTGTTTGATTTGTGCTTTGTGGGACTCTGAGTGATGGGAGTTAGCCATTAGGTGAATACGTCATGTCACATGTGATCAGGGTTGAATAATCCCAAAGTGCTGGATTTGGCCCTGTTGCGCAGCTCTTGTTTGAGTCTAACCGTTGTAGGGAAGAGTCTTTTACTCGAAGGATTATCTGAGCCTCGTCACATGTGATGGTATTCAGGTGATGGCTAATTGGCATTACAAGGAGGCCTTTAGCAGCTGAGGACTGGTTTGGGTGGAGTCAGAGATTTCCCTAGGGCAAGCCTAGGATGAGAGTAACAGAGATCAGTAGCAGTAGAAGTGACTTGGTGGAGTCAAGGCAGTTCTTGAGGAAAGTACGAATATATGTGGAAGGTAGTATGGGCCCGTACTAATGAAAGTAGAGGATCCGTACTTGAACCAAGGAAGGCTGAGATGAGACCACAGAACTTGTAAGTAGTAGCGATCCCTCGAGATATATCAGTGTTTCTGACATTTATCATGATGTGATTTCAGAATGGTGGTTTTACGCTCTAGGCTAGCTGTCGGTAGTTCAGGAGACGACGAGGGATTAGGATCAGGCTCAGGGGCCGAGCATCTAGATGAGCAGACCAAGGAGTTCCTCTCTTCAGAGGTTACGCACACCATACTTGAGCAGACTCCTGTGATCTTCGGTTCGATCAAGGAGGGTATTTTAGAGCCGATGGACGAGAGGTTCAGCATATTCCGTGTTGAGGTGGCGGCCATGATGGGGTCGCGCACACTCACCTTCAGGGAGTTCTGGGCCTGTGGAACTCCAGACTACCATGGGGCACGGGATCCCATTGCGAGTACCAGGTGGTTGTCGGATGTCGCCAATGCGTTACGCACTAGCAGATCCCCTGAGGGGGACAAGGTCAGATTAGCATCCTGTCTTCTGAAGGACAGGGCACGCGATTGGTGGGAGGAGATTGGGCATGTTATCGGAGATGAAACAGCTCTTGTTGTGATGACCTGGGCTGATTTTACTACCAGGTTCATAGTTGAGTTTGCACCGGTTATTGAGGTGCAACAGTTAGCTAGGGAGTTTCAGGATCTCACCCAGACTATAGAGACAGTGGCGGAGATTACCGCCATGTTCAGGGAGAGGGCTCTTCTCGTTCCTTAGTATGCAACTAATGAGGAAATGAAGAATGACCGTTATCATGAGATGTTGCAGAGTGATATCCGCCAATTTGTGAGTCGGTCCAACTGTAAAACGTTGGATGATATGATTGCGAGGGCGAGAGAGAGAGAGAGAGAGAGAGAGATTTGGAGATGGAGAAGAAGAGGAAGCCAGAGGCGGCATCTGGCACAGGGAGTTCGGGCAAAAAGCCCAAGGTATCGGATCACAGATCTAGAGGACAGCAGAGCCACAGTCGGTGTGGCAAGTGTGGGAGATTGCACGATGGGTCGTTCTTAGTGAATGGCGTTTCAGCTACAGTATTGTTAGATTTGGGGGCCACCCGATCATTTATTTCACTTGCGCTTAGCAAGAGGTTTAGTAGAGCTCTGGGGGAGCTGGATTGTCCAATCAAGGTTGAGATAGATGATGACAGGACCGTCAGGGTCACGAGAGTGCATAGGGGGTGTTCGCTGTAGTTATTTGATGAGTAGTTTTCAGTGGACTTGGTTCCTATTCCCCTGAGAGGGAATAAGGTTATAGTGGCTATGGATTGGCTGAGCCCCAATAGGGCAGTGATTGATTGTGAGCTGCAGTTAGTGAGGGTTCGCACTCCCAGTGGGGGAGAGTTAGTGATTCAGGGCGAGAGGCCATAACACGGACCAGTTCTTTGTTCCGCAGAGAGAGCGAGGCCCAACTTTCAGCAGGGTTGCGCATCGTACATCACCTATGTTATAGATGCCCGAGAGAAGGGTAAAGCGACAGTTGACGATGTACCAGTAGTGCGAGAGTATCCGGACGTATTCCCGGAGGACTTGCCTGGGATACCTTCGGAAAGACAGGTCGAGTTTTGGATTGACCTAGTTCCGGGTGCGGCTTCGATAGCCAAGGCACCATATCGGCTGGCTCCTCCAGAGATGCAGGAGTTGTCTACGCAGATGCAGGAGCTGCTAGACAAGGGTTTCATCAGGCCGAGTAGTTTGCCATGGGGAGCCCCGATCCTATTCGTGAGGAAGAAGGATGGGTCACACCGTATGTGCATAGATTACCAGGAGCTGAACAAGGTAACAGTGATAAACTGTTACCCACTCCCAAGGATAGACGATTTGTTTGACTAGCTTCAGGGAGAATCTTGGTTCTCCAAGATTGATCTACGATCAGGATATCACCAGATGCGGGTCAGGGATGAGGATGTGCAGAAGACCGCTTATAGGACCCGCTATGGTCATTATGAGTTTGTGGTGATGTCGTTCGGGCTCACCAACGCTCCAGCCGCGTTCATGGATCTCATGAACCGCGTATGCAGACCGATGATGGATCGGTCAGTCATAGTGTTTATTAATGACATCTTGGTTTATTCCAAGACTCAGGAGTAGCATGAGGAGCACCTGAGAGAGGTGCTAGAGACGCTGAGGAGGGAGAGACTGTTCGTGAAGTTCTCCAAGTGCGAGTTCTGGTTGCGCGAGGTGCAGTTCCTTGGACACCTCGTCAACCAGAAGGATATACTAGTAGATTCGGCCAAGATAGAGGTCATGATGCAGTGGGAGGTTCCGAGATCACCATCGGAGATTTGGAACTTCCTAGGACTGGCAGAGTACTACAGGATATTCATCCAAGATTTCTCCAAGATAGCAGTTCCGCTCACCCGACTGACCAAGAAATTAGTGGTGTTTCGCTGGGGGCCTGAGCAACAGGCGGCATTTGAGACCCTCAAACAGAGATTGTGCGAGGCGCCTATTCTTACCCTGCCTGAGGAAGTAGAGGATTTTGTAGTCTATTGTGACGCTTCGATCACAGGTATGAGAGCAATTTTGATGCAACGAGGCCATGTGATAGCTTACGCCTCTAGACAGTTGAAGCCTCACGAGGCTAACTATCCTACACACGACTTGGAGTTGGGGGCAGTAGTGTTTTCCCTCAAGATTTGGCGACATTACCTCTATGGGGTCCGCTGTAACATTTACAAGGATCACAAGAGTTTGAAGTACCTCATGGATCAGCCGAATCTGAACATGAGGCAGCGCCGATGGTTAGACGTGGTAAAAAATTATGACTGTGAGATCCTTTAACATCCGGGCAAAGCCAACATAGTGGCCGATGCCCTGAGCCGCAAGGCGGTAGCAGCACTGATCAGGGATATATGTCTAAGAATGACAATGATTACTCCATTGTTGGAGCAGATTAGAGAGGCACAGGTTGAGGGCCTGAAGAAGATGAGGCAAAAGTGAGAGAGGATTGTTGGTCGAGTAGCTTCCTTAGACTATGACAGTCGAGGATTGTTGACCCTTCATGGGAGAGTCTGGGTACCGTACTGGGGAGGAGTACAGCAGGTGCTGATGGATGAGGCCCACAAGTCTCGGTTCTCCATCCACCCAGGGGCGACGAAGATGTATAGAGATCTTCGACCCGATTATTGGTGGCCCTGCATGAAGAGGGACGTAGCTTGGTATGTGGAGAGATGCCTGAACTGCAGGAAGGTCAAGGCGGAACACCAGAGACCCCACGGCAAGATGCAGCGGTTAGACATTCCCGTGTGGAAATGGGAGCATATCACTATGGATTTCATCACTAAGCTTCCGAGGTCCGCACGTGGAGTTGATTCGATTTGGGTCATAGTGGATCGACTGACCAAGAGCACGCATTTCATACCGATTCAGGAGAGTATATTGGCCGAGAAGCTAGCCGATATTTATGTGCGCGAGGTAGTGGCATGGCATGGAGTGCCTGTATTGGTAGTATCAGATCGAGACGTCCGGTTCACTTCCAGGTTTTGGAAGCGGTTTTATGGCGAGATGGGGACTCGTCTTCACTTCAAAACCGCTTTCCACCCTCAGACGGATGGGCAGAGGGAGAGAACGATTCAGACTCTCAAGGACATGATTCGGGCATGTGTTCTATATTTTACTGGCAGTTGGGATACGTATCTTCCATTAGCAGAATTTTCGTATAACAATAGTTACCACGCCAGTATTGACCGCCCTCCTTTCGAGATGCTTTATGGGAGGAAGTGTAGGACCCCGATTTGTTGGGGCGAGGTTGGTCAGAGTGTCATCGGGAGTGTTGAGGTGGTGCTCAAGACCACATAGTTGATCCAGCAGGTCCGTAGCAGACTGCAGACTGCGCAGAGTCGGTAGAAGAGTTATGCCGACAAGAGGCGTTCGGACTTGGAGTTTCAGGTGGATGATATGGTCCTCCTGAAAGTGTCACCTTGAAAGGGTGTAATCAGGTTCCAGAAGAGGGGCAAGTTGGGCCCTAGGTTCATTAGTCCCTTTAGGGTTTTGGCCCGGGTAGGTCGGGTTGCCTACCATTTGGATCTTCCAGCAGAGCTTAGCCAGATCCAAAACACTTTCCACGTCTCTCAGTTGCAGAAGTGTTTGGTGGATGAGTCAGCAGCGGTACTATTGGAGGATATTCAGGTTGATAGCAGCCTGAATTATATCGAGAGACCAGTTGTGATCTTAGATCAGAAGACGAAGACCTTGAGAAACAAGGTGGTCCAGTTAGTGAAGGTGCAGTGGCAGCATCGGAAGGGTTCAGAGTGGACGTAGGAGACTGAGGAGGAGATGATGGAGTACTATCCGGAGTTATTTTCAGGATCAGTAGCAGCAGACTTCGAGGACGAAGTCTAAGATAACTGGGGGAGAATTGTAATGCCCCATTTATGGTGTGTAATTTAAATATAGTATTTTTCCTTCCTTAAGAGGAACTCGACGAGTCAGTAGAGCCGTGATTTGCACGCGTCTTTAGTAGGCGACTCGACGAGTCTATATCCCGAACTCGGCGAGTCCGCTAGTCTGGATGAAACCCTAAATCCCAGGGTTTGTGTAACGACCGAAAAATTCCAACCAATTTAAACTTTTCAAAAACAACTTGATTTCATTAAATTATTACAAAAAGGTTTTCAATACAATTTATTTAGAGTATTCCCAGAATCACATCACAACATAAACATGAGGATCGGTACGATCACGCCTTCGCCTTGCCACGGTGTAACGACCGAAAAATACAACCAATTTTAAATTTTTCAAAAACAACTCGATTCTATTAAATCTTTACAAAAAGGTTTTCAATACAAAACATTTAACGTATTCCCAGAATCACATTACTACAAAATCATGAGGAGCGGTACGATCACGCCTTCGCCTTGCCACGGTCTCCTGAAGAACCTGAAAAACATAAAACCACAACTGTAAGCCCGAAAGCTTAGTGAGATATCCCCAAATTAAATACCAACCACATATACCATACACGCATAACATGCCATAACATATCCGATCATAAAACAGCCATGCACTTCGGGTCTACTGTGTGACTGGTCCGCCGCACCGGCCTACAGTCCACCTGGTCCATCCTCCGAGTCAAGCCACATACAACGAGTCTGTAGTGTGATTGGTCCGCCCTCACCGGGCCTTCAATCCACCTGGTCCACTCTCCGAATATATCCACATACAACGAGTCTGCAGTGTGATTGGTCCACCTGCACCGGGCCTTCAATCCACCTGGTCCACTCTTTGAGTCTACAGTATGACTGGTCCGCCCACACCGGGCCTTCAGTCGGCCTGGTCCACTCTCCGAGCCTCGGCACGTCTGGTCCGCCCTCTTGGGGCCTACAGCCTATCCGGACCGCTCGCTGGGCCTACGGGACAACCGGTCCGCCCTGGGTATCTTGGCCTACAGCACAAAGCAGGACCCGCCTCAACCCAACTCCAGTCCAAACAACCATGTGCACATATACATATAATCATATAGCAATTCACAGTCAACAAGCAGATCAAACAGATCACATAACATATCATCATCCTAACCAGGATACCGACCTAACAGGTCACTAGCATAGCATCTCCCTATCTCTCAAGATATCATTCTCAATCAGGTCTCTATCATAGACCATCCTAGCTCTCAGGATGCAAACATATCAAAGCAACAACATAACAACAACTACCTGGATCTCAATCCGATAAGGGCCGGCCTTGGTGCCTTAGACCCTGTTGATATAGTGAGGATAACTCACCTCGAAACTGCCGGCTGAAAGGATAAGATCCCGCTACTCCAAACTCCGACACGAACTCCTCCACTGAACAACAACAAAGCACTGAACTCATTAATACCCACAATTACCAAAATACCCCTAGAAGACAACTGGTCAACCCTCGGTCAAAGTCAACCCCTGACTGACTCTACTCGCCGAGTCAACCCGATGACTCGCCGAGTCCCCATGCTCAGAACTTCCCTCAATCCGCGACCTAACTCACCGAGTCACCCCGAGACTCGCCGAGTCCAACAACTCTGAGTCCACTAGCACACAACTCACCGATTCATCCCTTGACTCACCGATTCTCGACTCAACCAGAAAATATTGGGACTCTTCGACAAGACTCGTCGAGTCCAAGAACAGACTCGCCGAGTCTAAGGCTATCTTCAACCTACTCGCCGATTTGTTCATACAACTCGCCGAGTTCCAGGCCATCTTCATCCAACTCACCGAGTTGTTCTTCCAACTCGTCGAGTTCCAGCTCGTCTTCAAGCAACTCGTCGAGTCCACCCATGTGACTCGCCGAGTACCACCGGTCTGAATCCATACAGAAGCACTCCAGGCCATGCAATTGATCCAAAACATAGATCTAGCCTCCTACAACCCATCCATCACGTAAAGTGGCAAACTTTACGTGAATCCAAAGAGATCTATGAATTTTGCACTTTAGGACTAGGGTTTGGGACATTATAGCTTCACCTAACACTCAACACAAGGACTTTATGCACATTTGGACCATCACCATTCCAGATCTGAGGTAGCAACCTCAGATCTAACTTCCAAACTCCAAAACATACCAAGATAAGCTCCCCACAAACCCCAAAATGATGAATCCATAAGAGTAACAGCCCAAGGACGAGATATTACCTCAAAAGAACGCCCCAACAGCAATGGAACTCGAATCCAAGCAAAGCCCCTTGCTCCAAGCCTCTTCTTCTTCAAGATCTCTTCAACAATCACCTATCCAAGCTCCAATCCACTCAACAATGGGGTTCTCCACGAAATTAGGGTTTCTGGAACTCAAGGGGGGTGATAAGGAGGCTGGGGAGGAAACATAATGTTCTTTATATAGGGCTCAACTCCGAGAATTAGGGTTTTCTCCATTCAGCGCCTACTCGCCGAGTCCATCTTACTGACTCGCCGAGTCGGCCACTTGACACGCGACCAAGTCGCGACTCTACTCGCCGAGTCCACCCATGGACTCGCTGAGTCGCTCTTTCCCAATTTACTCTTTTAGCCCTTCAACTCTACTCTTGATATTTCGGGATGTTACACACGGTCTCTTGAAGAACCTGAAAAACATTAAACCACAATTGTAAGCCCGAAAGCTTAGTGAGATATCCCCAAAATACCAACCACACATACGCCCTTCCAGGCTACGACCTTCCGGTCCAAATCATAATGCCTTCTGGCCCATAACATAGTGCCTTCCGGCCCATATCATACATATCATACATAACATAACAGAACACAGAACAACCATGCACTTTGGGTCTACTGTGAGACTGGTCCACCGCACCGGCCAACAGTCCACCTGGTCCACCCTCCGAGTCTAGCCTTATACATCGAGTCTACAGTGTGATTGGTCCGCCCGCATCGGGCCTACAACCCACCTGGTCCACTCTCTGAGTCTATAGTATGACTGGTCCGCCCGCACCGGGCCTTCAGTCGGCCTGGTCCACTCTCCGAGCCTCGGCACGTCTAGTCTGCCCTCTTGGGGCCTACAGCCTATCCGGACCGCTCGCTGGGCCTTCGGGACAACCGGTCCACCCTAGGTATCTTGGCCTACAACACAAAGCAGGACCCGCCTCAACCCAACTCCAGTCCAAACAACCATGTGCACATAAACATACAATCATATAAGAATTCACAGTCAATAAGCCGATCAAACAGATCACATAACATATCATCATCCTAACCAGGATACCGACCTAACCGGTCACTAGCATAGCATCACCCTACATATCAGGGAACCGACCTTAACCAGGTCTCTAACATATACCATCCTAGCTACCAGGATGAAAACATATCAAAGCAATAACATAAAAACAAATACCCGGATCTCAATCCGATAAAGGGCCGGCCTTGGTGCCTTAGACCCTGTCGATATAGTGAGGATAACTCACCTCGCACTGCCGAAACTATGAACTGAAGAGCAGGTTCTCGAATCACCAACTCACCGCAAATCTCGAACTAGCTATCAACAAAATAAACATTAGGCCAAGCATACATCCACTTATCGGGCCAAGGCCAAAGTCCAAATCTTATACAAAGTCCAATATTGGCCCAATTTACCAAATTGGGCCCACCTCACCAAATGGGCCTAGATCCAAGGTCCATAACAATAATTGGGCCCCAAACACTCTATCCATAATTTCCAGACTTGGCCCATAAACCAACTACCCACAAACGGCCCAAACTCTAAGGCCCAATATTAAGGTCCAATCAGGGGAGTACGCTGGGCGTACCCTCCTTGGTACGCGGGGTGTACACACTAAAACGCAGCTGAGGATCGGGGCCCTGACCTGCTACGCGGGGAGTACAACCATGTTACGCGGGGCGTAACTTCGCTACTCATAAAGTCCTTATAACCTCTTAATGGCTTAAGCTCTTAAGCCCAAACTTCAGATCCCTAGGCTAAATACGCCTAAGATTCATAAAGTCTCAAACTTTATCACTTGGGACGTCCAAAAGCTCTTAATCTAAGGTCTTAATCCATTAAGACCTATATATCTCACACATGGAACAACTACAGCCCTTGGGACCTCAATTTTCTCACTCAAGACCTCTCCAAAGGTCTGAAAGGACAGATAATCTCGGCCAACACAAAGCATGAATCAAGATGAGAACTTTGGGACAAGAAAGATGCTAAAACTTCACAACACTTAGATCTATGCAAAATAAATGGCAAGCAAGAAGCTTTATACCTCAAATAAGCTCCAAAGGATGATATCTCTTCAGATCTACAAGCTCCAGTCGTTCCTTTCCTTCTTTGACAACTTCTCCTTTCTTCTTCTAGCTTTTCTTTTGCCAAAATGAGCTTTCCAAGGCCAAATACACCCAACAATGGAGGGAATACGGGTTTCTAGGGTTTTTGAGGTTAAGGGTGAGCTTAAGGAGGCTAGGGTATGCACCAACATGTTCCTTATATAGTGGCTGACCCTAAATTTAGGGTTTTAGAACTCTGAGAGTACGCTGGGCGTACCTCTAGTACGCTGGGCGTACTCAGCCTTGCACCCGCGTCCATATACGCCTTACGTTGGGCGTACTCGGCGAGTCCTCAAATTTCATACTTGCCCCTCCTTTTCCAATTTTCCCATAAGAGGACCAAAATACCTTTCCTCTTAAATCCCGGGGACTCACAATAAAGTACTCTTAGGAACGGGGCGTTACAGTTTGTACCCTATTTAAACGTCATTACAGCCTCCTACCCAGCCTCCAGCACCTTTAGAGCATTTCTCTGTAAAACCCTAGTCCCCATTGTTGAGCTTGAGTGTTTTGTGATAGCTTGGGAGCTGTAGAAGAGAAAGAAGGAAAGAAGATCATTAGAAGAGAAAGGAGATCCAAGAGCTAGTTTCCATCTGCTTCATATTCTGGTAATAAAGTTGTTACCTTGCTTATTCTTCCATTAAACCCTCTTTTATGTTTTTTATGTCTCTTTTGGAGCTTTATATGATTCACACTCGAGATTTGAGCTCTCCTTAGGATGGAGACCATAGATCTGGATGTTATTGAGCTCTAGGAACCCTAAGTGCTTAGTGTTGGATGATTTTGGTGTTTTAGCCCTAATATAGCCTTGTTCCAAACCCTAAGTGCTTAGTGTTAGATGATTTTGGTGTTTTAGCCCCATTCTCGTGTGCATGCACGTAAAGTTGGAAACTTTACGTGCAAAACCAACCCTAGAAGCCCAAAATCTATGAATTGGATGCACTGAAATCGACTAGAATTGACTGTATAGTAATGGCATGCAGGAGACTCCGCGAGTCCATGCTGTGACTCGGCGAGTCCAAGGCAATCTTCTTGCCTCAATAACAGACTCGACGAGTTTTTCATACAACTCGGCGAGTCACAGTCTGGACGTGTTCATATGATGAAGGAGAACTCGACGAGTTGTTCATACAACTCGGTGATTCGGATGAAGTAGATCCGAAGTTAGTACGGAAGAAGAACTCGTCGAGTTGTTGCCAAACTCGACGAGTTGAAGCGAGTAGAGGATTAGAAAAGGTGTTAGGGACTCGGCGAGTTGGCGGCCCAACTCGGCGAGTCCGGTCAACTGAAATTTGACTTTGACCAGGAGGTTGACCTTGACCAGGGGTAAATTAGTCATATTACCCTGAGAACAGTTATCAGTATCTGATTTAGTGTCTATGGAATTTGTAGCCGGGGAGTTCCGGAGCAGCAGTCGACCAGTTTCAGATTTAGCATTTCAGCAGCCAGCATTACGAGGTGAGTTTCCTTCGAGTAGGAACGGGTCTAAGACCACAATGCCGGCCCGTTTAGTTAGCAGTAGTTCTGGACTTCGGTCCGGTACAATAGTTCAGTGTGCTTGATGTCTTTGTGATTCAAGCATGTATTTGTGTTATATGTTCCGGACTTTGGTCCGATGCAGTATGCAGTATATGTGTTTATGCTAGTAGTTATGATTATGTTATGCTATGTTCAGTTAGTTCCGGAAAACGGTCCGATGCAGTTTCCGGACTTCGGTCTGATGCAGAGGGCAAGGCCCTGGTTAGTTCCGGACTTCGGTCCGATGCAGTTTCCGGACTTCGGTCTGATGCAGAGGGCATGGACCTGGTTAGTTCCGGACTTCGGTCCGATGAAGTTTCCGGAGTTCGGTCCGATGCAGAGGGCATGACCCTGGTTAGTTTCGGACTTCGGTCCGACGCAGTTTCCAGACTTTGATCTGATACAGTGGGCAAGGCCCGGTAGTTGCTTTATATGTTATTGTATGGTATGTGGTAGTTTGGGGGGAGCTCACTAAGCTTTGTGCTTACAGTTTCAGTTTTGGTTTCAGGTACTTCCGCTAGCAAGGGGAAGAACTCGGGATGATGGCATGACACACACCACAGTTACAATTTTAACCTGAGAGTTTTACTCAGATATTTTGATATGATATTTGCTTCAGTTTGGATTTGATACATTTACTATGGCATTTTGAGACATACGATTCATGGTTTTATTGTACGACATTTGATATTATGGGTTTTTAGTAATATTAAAACAAAAATTTTCGGGTTGCATTTTTGGGATGTTTCACGATCGACATGTAACATATCCCTATTCTAATAAAAAAAATAGTTTTAATATTCATTTGACATGTGTCACTCTAATACAACTTCTTATTAATATTATACCTCATGTCAAACAGACATATTAAGCAACACTTTAAAATTCAAAATTACTTTTTCTAAATATATATTATGTTTGAAGTTATAATAACTTTAAAAAATCATTATATCTCTTAATTAATGATTTATTTAAAATAATAGATAAATAATTTTTGAATTTTTATAATGAAAATTTAATTTATTTTGTAACCGTGATTCCCACGGTTTATAAACTCCTTTTGGGCCGGTTGTGGGCGAGGAGGGATTCGAACCCCCCACAAAAAAAAAATTATCTAAGCCACTCCGTTTCTTTTTTTCCAAGTTGCTTCTTTTTAGTTATTAAATAATAGAACGAAGACGATTACAAAATACAACATTTCAAATTTCTTATTACACCATTAAAACAATCAATAATATATCGATCAAAATCCAAAGCTTGATTACTATATACGTTGTTATTAGAAATCCATCTTGATGTCTTGAACCCCTCGGATATATATATATATATATATATATATATATATATATATATATATATATATATATATATATATATATATATATATATATATATATATATATATATATATATATATATATATACACACACACATGTGAGACGGTTTAATTTTGTGAGATCGTAAGACGTAACCCTAACCACTTATTTAGTAGATAAAAATAACATTTTTAAAATGAAAGATAATTGAATATTTTTTCAAATATTATTTTCAGAATTTATATTTTCCAAAAAAAAATAAAAAATACCAGAAAAATATTTAAAAAAATAAAAAAAAATACATTTTTTTACATATTCTAGTAAACTATTAGAATATTCTACATATCTAACAAATCTAGTAGAATATTTTAATATATTCTAAAAATCACATTAAAATATTGACAGTGTAATATTCTATTAGAATAATATTTCACGTATTTTTCAAAAAAACGGTAATTTTTATTTATTCTTTTTTAATTTTTTTAGGTAATTAAAGTCCGAAAATAATAATTAAAAAAAGAATTTTTGGATTTTTTCTTTTAGTTTGCATTTTAAAATTATTTTTAGATCTGGTATCACGGTCTCAAAAAATTATATATATATATATATATATATATATATATATATATATATATATATATATATATATATATATATATAGTAGTTTATAACCTGTGGTTCCCACTGTTATAACATTAGTGAAAGTTTTATAATAAAAGTTTATAATTATTAATGAATTATTTTAAATAAGTCATTTTAAATAAATTATTAATTAAGAGATATATCAAATTTTTAAAGTTATTATAACTTCGAATTTAACATATAATTAGAAAATGTAAATTTGAATTTTAAAATTAGTTATCTAATATATTTACATGACACATGACATAATATTAATGAAAAGTTGTATTAAAATGACACTTGACAAAAGAAGATTAAAACTATTTATTTATTAGAATAACGATATATATATATATATATATATATATATATATATATATATATATATATATATATGGTTAGGTTCATGTGAGACACCCTAATTTTGTGAGACCGTGAGACGCAATCTTAGCCACTCGTTTTGTAGATAAAAAAAACATTTTTAAAATGCTAATTAATTGAAAATTTTTGAAAAAAAAATTTCAAATATTATTTTCATCATTTATATTTTCAAAAAAAATTAAAAAATTACCATTTTTTAACATATTCTAGTAGAATATTAGAATATTTTACATATTTTACAAATCTCGTAGAATATTCTAACATTTTAAAAATCACATTAAAATATTTACAGTGTAATATTCTATTAGAATATTTCATGTATTTTAAAAAAAAAACGGTAATTTTATTTTATTTTTATTTTTAGGTAATTAAAGTGACATAAATAATAATCAAAAAAAGAATTTTCGGATTTTTCATTTTATTTTGCATTTTAAAATTATTTTTAGATTTGGTCTCACGGTCTTATAAAATTAACATGGTTTTAAATGAACCTGGACATATATATATATATATATATATATATATATATATATATATATATATATATATATATATATATATATATATATACACTCTTCTAATAAAACAGTACCACAATCGCCACGTGGCAATTGTTAAACCACCTCCCAACGATTTTTCCCACTCAACTGCTTCATCATCGGTCATCATCAAGGTTAGTTTCTACTTGTAAAATCTCTTTTCCTTCTCTTATCGGTTCTTTATTCTCTCAATTTTGCTTGGTTGCATCATTTTGATAGGTCTTTGTTCATTTTGATTCCATTTTTTTAGCACTAATAAATGAGTACCCAGTTGCCACATGGAAATTGGGTAAGCCCTCGATGTTTCAATGTGAAGTTCCCAAAATACCCTTCAGTTATCATATACCCATTGGCCATTAGTAATTACGTTCCTCCATTTCAGGATTTTGAATTTCAAACAATAATATTATCCCACAATAGATCACCAAGAAATCAGTAAGGAAATCACAAAAAAATCAGGAAGGAAAACAATTAACAAATTTGAATCGGGCTTCATATGCTAACTCGATCGCACCTTATATAAGTCGCTTCTATCCATATTCCTTTCTTAGCGTTTCTTTGATTGTTGTTGAAGTGATAGAATCAAGAGATTTTCCTTCTCTCTATAACCATCGATTTGAACCTATAACTTTTGTTCTCTGTATTAGTTGTCGACTCAAAGGAAGCTATTTAACATTAACTTTCATTGACAACAGGTGAGTTATTTGATTTGTTTTTGTTTGTGTTTTGATTTTTATCAGTTTTTTTAAGTTCGATCCTAATTTTATTTTTTGTTATCATTTCTATCAATTTTAGAAGTTCAATCCACTTTTATATCTCTTTTCACCTTCCTTGCACTCACAAGAGTTGAAAGTTTTCATGAGTTGTGTTTGAGTCTATGTATATAGTTGTGCGTGTGTTTGTATGTGAATGTGGGTAATTATGCTTGTGTGATTGTATGTATTTGATCGTATGTGTGTGGTTTTGAATGGGTTTCAAAAAAGTTCAAAAAATAAAGAATTTTGTTGAATGGTAGCAACCCATATATGTGTCAAAGATACTTTGATGCCTTAATTTATGTTTATGTTCTTTGTTTATGAATTATAACCTCATCTAAATTACATGTATCCAGTTGGTTTTCACTTCTGTGTGAAATGGCTGCTCTAGAGACCTGTAATATCATTTGATTTTCACTAAACATCGATTAAAGTAGTCACTAAAGATCCAGATAGTAATACAATTTACATTGGGGATGGATATGGTGATCTTGCATCAGTTGACATACACACATGATGTTATATTGGTTGATAAAATGTGTCTCTTAAACAAGAGTAATTTCTCCATTTTACTAGAACAACATGATAGATTTTTTCATTTTTCCCTTTTAAAGTTTAATTTTTTAAATAAAATGGGGTTGGGTTAAACATACTTTTCTTTGTCTTATTTTATAGTACCTTACTTTCAATATTTAAATCCCATCTATATACAAAGCAACTTTCATTGCTATTGTTGGTTAGAAATTTCAAAGTACAATGTTGTACTAAGAAAATTAGTTAAAGTACTATGCAATAACTGGATTCATTTTGCACAAACTTAATAAGATTAAAAAATGCAAGTATATTGTATTATATAGAAAAAATTGAAGTAAGATGCTATAAGATACAATTAAATGATAATTTGTCGTTATTTCATGCATCTAGCTCCAATAATGGGTTTTGTAAAACAACTGAAAAAGAATTATCTGTAAGTTTTATTTCAAGATACTTTAATCATTACATGTGAATTCAAGTTGGATGCACATTTGTTCTCTTTCAAACAAAAGTTGGATGCAAATTTGAAATGAAGGGGATGGACACCTTAAAAAGTATGAAATAGTCCTTTGAGAATTACTAAGACACTACTAGAAAAAAAAAATTTAACAGATACAGGAAAAGGAAAAAGTAATGTAACAGGGATCAAAATTGTTTTATTTTTCATTTTTTGTACGAAGAGGATTTAGTTTGCAATGAAGTGATACCTTTGCAGTATTTAGTTTACTCACTATAGAACTGTAGTAAAAGGAGTTTGACCAAAAATAATATCAAATTTGGTTTGTGTTTCAGGAAATAAGCATGCTAATAGTTTGACCGTGAAACGTATCTAAAGAAAACTAAGAAAAGGGCGGGGCGATTCAATCGTAAAAGCTCGATTAATATGTGAATTGGTTTGGAATGTGCATAAGCTGAGACGGTTGACGCCTACAACTTGATATATGTAACAGCCCGGAATTTCAGATATTGATATAATTATGTTTTTGGGGGTGATTTAAGAGGGGACTCGGCGAGTTGGAGCCTAGACTCGCCGAGTAGAATCGCAGACTTGGTCGCGGGTTCGCGACTGGACTCGACGAGTCCAGATATGGACTCGGCGAGTTGACGCTGTTCAGCAGAAACCCTAACCGTTCGGTTTTGGATCGTATATAACGCCCCTTAGGCCGTCATTGTCCGTCTTTTGGTCGATTGAGAAGAACCCTAATCGTTGTGGACGTCTAGAGCAAGGGAGGAAGCTATTGGAACTTGGAAGAACTTGTTAGGCAAGCAGAAGAAGAATTTGGCCAAAGGAATATCAAGGAGGATCGAGTCCTGAGGTTTGGGGGACACAGAGAGTGCGTTTTCAGGTAACACTCGGACCATTTCTGTTATTTTGATGTGTATACGAATCTAGGGTTTATGAAACCCACTTAGTGAATAGATGGGTTATTATGCTATTACCCAGACGTTTATACCCCAGTAATAAGATGTTTAGAAGTCCAGAAAGTCCCATGATTGTATATCTCGGGACCATACGTAATTCAGGAAGCAGTTGCTCGTCTGCATGACATGGACTCGCCGAGTTGTTCTTCAGACTCGGCGAGTAGCTTGAAGATTAACTGGGACTCGTCGAGTTGTTCTTCAGACTCGGCGAGTTGAGTCGGGGTGGCCCCGCGATTCTTCCAGGAGGAACTCGTCGAGTAAAAAGGGGATACTCGACGTGTAGAAAGGGAATCTTAAGGAATCGGTGAGTCAAGGGCGAGTGGACTCAGAGTCGTTGAACTCGGCGAGTCCTGGGGTGACTCGGCGAGTTAGGTCGCGGGTTAAGTGAAGTTCTGAGTATGGGGACTCGGCGAGTCATAGGGTTGACTCGGCGAGTAGGGTCAGTCAGGGGTTGACTTTGACCTTGTCTTTGACCAAGGATTTACCAGTGGTTCCAGGGGTATTTTGGTAATTGTTGTTTATTGTTTGAGTTCAGTGCATTGGTGGCTGTCCTGAGGTGGAGATCGTATCAGTGATCGGAGCAGCTTGAGCTATCTGTTCAGTCGGCAGTTTCGAGGTGAGTTATCCTCACTATATCGTTAGGGTTTATGGCACCAAGGCCGACCCTTGTATCGGATGGAAATCCGGGTAGTTGTCATTACATGTTATGGGCCAGAAGGCATTGCTATGTGGACCGGAAGGTCATGGCCTGAAAAGGCGTATGTATGCATTTAGTATGTTGACTGATTCATAGGGTAATGTTATGCTAGTGACCGGCCAGACCGGTATCTTGTTTAGAGTAATGCTATGGTATGTGATCTGTTGATCGATTGTTGTCTATGAACTGCTATATGATTATTTGTTATGTTATGTATGCATTGTATGCTTATGGGCCGGAAGGCAATATGTTATGGGCCGGAAGGCAATATATTACTGGCCGGAAGGCGATTATGTTGTGTTGAGTACCGGAAGGTCAGGGCCTGGAAAGGCGTATATGTGGTTGGTATTCTGGGGGTATCTCACTAAGCTTTCGGGCTTACAGTCGTGGTTTTATGTTTCAGGTTCTCAGGAGTCTGTGGCAAGGCAAAGGCGTGATCGTACCGTTCCTCGCGTTGGTGTTTTATGATATGAACCTGGGAAATTACTCTGTTAAATAATGTATTGAAAACCTTTTGTAATAATGTTAATAAAATGGATGATTTTGAAAAGTTTTAATTGTTTTGAAATTTTGGATGTTACAAGTTGGTATCAGAGCCTTGGTTTGAGTGAATTGGGGAAACATTCGTGTGACCCCAGTCTCAAATCGAGGAGGATTTTAAAAAGAGAAATTAAAATGAGAAATTAAAATGGTTTTCAAATTTGGTAAAAGGAGGACACGGAGGTACGATCAGCCGGAGCCAGTAAGTAACCCCAAGATACCATACGTGATATTTGTTTTATTGAGCTTGATAGAACAGCATGCTAGAGTTAGGCTAGGGATCTTCAGGAATTCATGATAATGTTGCCTGATTTGTGATGCCTGTAGCCTAGGGTCCCTTATGGGATATTCTCAGTGTCCCTCTAGTGGTGGGGGTTGATAGTTGTTATGCTTGTTCCCTAGGGTATTGTGGTAGTACTTCATACAAATATGGGTAGGTGTGGAAGGTAGTATGGGCCCGTACTACTGAAAGCACAGGACCCATACGCGTATCAGGGAAACCATGGTCTCTGGGGTTGGGTTGCGAGAGTTGGATCCCAGGATTTTGGGAAGTGTCTGAGATTGGTAGGGTGTCTTCAGTATGGAGATTTCGAGGCATGATGATAGTGGATCCGGATCGGGATCGGGAGCTGGAGAGCGAGTTCCGGGTGGATCGGTACCGTCTGAGGTTATCGATCAGACGAGCACGAACGAGTTGGACGCGAAGGTTCGCGAGATCCTGCATGATGAGGTTGCTGCATTGTTACGGGCTGAGTCGCCAGAATTGTTTGGGTCGATCAGGACCGCCACGGTTGAGTAGTTTGATGAGCGATATGCGGTTCTCGCAGAGACGGCCGCCGCGGCAGTTACAGCGGCTGTAGCAACGGCAAAGAGAGGAGCTAGTCGGGGTTTTCAGTATCGGGACTTCTATTGTACGAAGCCTCCCACATTCGATAGAGTTTAGGACCCGATTGTTGCTATGAGATGGTTATCAGACGTGGAGGGGTATTTCTCCACGAGTTTATGCCCTGCTGATCAGAGGGTGAGGTGTGCTCTGAACCTATTGAGGCTAGGAGCGAAGGATTGGTGGAGATTGACCACGGGGTCATTTTCCGATGCGCAGAGGGCTGCGGTTTTATGGGATCAATTCATAAAGATGTTCAGTACTCGCTATGTTCCGCGAGATGAAAAGGAGAGATTGGCTCGGGAATTCCTTGAGCTGAAGCAGGATTTGGAGTCGGTGACTGAGATCACCAGGATGTTTATTGGGAGGGCGATGTTTTGCCCCGAGTTCGCTTCGGAGCAGGCTCAGATGCCCCGATATCTGAGTATGCTCAAGGGGGTATCAGACAGTTCGTGTCTGCGCAGAGGTGTGAGACCCTGTTGGAGTTGCAGGAGGCCGCCATGTGGCGTGAGTTAGAGGTTGAGTTGCAGTTGCGTGAGCTGAGGCAGGCCCCGATGCAGTTGCAGTCGGCGCCGAAACGGTTCAGGACCGTAGACGTTGGAATGGGGGATCGGAGCGGCCACACTTGTGGGAAGTGTGGGAGGGGTCACACCGGAGTTGCTGGTCCGGTGGTGCATGCCGCAAGTGCGGAAAAGAGGGGCACTATACGCGGGATTGTCGGCAGTCAGTGCCGATTCGGGATTTGAGGATTTGTCATCATTGTCGGCAGGTTGGACATTTGAGGGTCAACTGTCCACAACTTTCTGCAGGACCGGTGCAGGCTCTAGCACCGGCCACCTTGAGGAGTTCAGGAGGAGGACAGGATGGAGCAGAGCCCGAGGGCTCAGCGTTGTGCTTATCGGCTTGCGGCAGAGGGAGACGGAGCAGTGCCGGAGGCAGCTGCGGGTATGATGTTGTCTTGATGTCTTGATTGTCTTGCATTGGTTGTGGCGTATTGTTTATGCTGGTATCGTGTGTGGATTTCGATGCGGTATTCGTTGTTTCGCGGGTTTGGTATGGTTATAGTTTGGTGTTTTGGTGCCGGTAGCCTTGTGCGGTTTTCGATGTGGTATTCATCCTTTGGCAGGTTGTGGGTTTTGATTACAGGTTATTGCTTGGGAATTCCGTTGGTTATCGTTCGTGAGGGTTGATAGTGGAGATGCGACACTGGGTTGAATGTCGGGTAGCATCTACAGTCGTGGAGTGGATAATTGAAAGACCGGATTCTTTTGAGTGGACTAATCAGGGAGGAGATGTGTTTTGCTGAGGGTTGCTTATGCTTGTGGGAAGCAGTCAGTGGGTAAATGTTCTCTTTGTGCAGGATTGTTCTGAGAGGTCGTTAATGACGATCGGTGGCAGTTAGTCAGTGCTTTAGTGGGGGAGAATTGGAGAATTCTCCGGGAAATCGATGAGTATGGGAGGGTGCTTAGCTGTTGGGATTCAGCAGTGGTTGTCAGCGCAGAGTATAGGCCGACGAGAGCGAGTGTCGGGTATGCGGGGCGGGATACAGACCTAGGGCATTCGATTGTGGAGGCCTGAGAGAAGGCCGGGATCAAGCTTGAGTAAGTAACCGGGGTTATGTGATCAGAGTATTGGTATGTTTGAGGTACGTGATGGGTTGTACTGCATTAATCCCACGGGATTATGTTGTGCATGTTTCTAGAGCTGGAACCGGAAGGTTCCAGAGTTAGAACCTGAGGGTTCGCAGAGTTGGGTGTACGGACCCACAGAGATATAGCCTCGAGTGGCTAGTATGTGTTATGAGAGTCGGTCCAGTCATGCTGGAGACTCTGTTGGTATTGGTGGATCAGTTTGAGATTGCGGATCGTGTATGTTGCAGTGTGATTGCATTGGAAGGTCTGGCCCCGGGTTAGTGATCTTGTTTAGCTGAGGCAGTGATTTTGATGAGTGGAGAGAGTGCATGGGATTGAGAGCCCCTGCAATGGGAACCAGAGTATGTGAATAGCGGTTACGCAAAAACGGTGGTGTCGCCTGGGGCGAGCACCGTGGCACCGGTTGGAGTGGCATTATGGCCAAGAGGGTTCCTTGGAAAAAGGAAAAGAGGAAGCTGTGTAACTCCGAAGGGGTGCAAGTTCACGAAAGTGAAAGCTGCAGAGCAGAGTTATGGTTAGAGTATTTCAAGTATGGTTTCGAGCATCGTGTTTGCGGCAGTGAAGTAGGAACCCATCTGGGTTGGGATGACTGTCGAGACTCGGAAGGGATGCAGGGGGAGAGAGAATCTTGAATTCTCAGTGTGATTCTGATCAGGGTATAGGACGGATATTAGTGGTTCGTATTGGGAGATGTTCGAGGATATCATCAGTGTATCGGTTTTTTTCAACCTGCGAGAGTTGGGACTAGTTCAGTATGTGTATGTGATGGCAAGAGGGAACTTGTGAGAGTTGCTCTGAGAGGGAGAATGGATCTCTCAGTCGGTCCGGAATGGACAAAGTGGGCTTTGGATCGGGGACCCGGTGGTTCAGGGTTTCCTAACCCTTATGGGTCGAGTGATCGTTGAGATTTAGAGCAGAGTTGCATCTTGGGTAATTTTCAGTTGCAGGGAGTGATGGGCAGTACAGAGATCGTGCTTCAGTCGACAGAGCAGATTCAGCAGATTAGATACAGGTTATTGACCGCTCAGAGCCGACAGGAAAGTTATGCAGTCAGACGCCGGTCCGAGCTTGAGTTTCAGGTCGGTGACTTCGTATTCCTGTAGGTCTCTCCTTGGAGAGAAGTGATTCGATTCAGGAAGAAGGGCAAGTTGGGGCCCCGGTATATTGAACCTTTTCATGTGATTGCGGGGGTAGACCGGGTGGCTTATCGGTTGGAGTTGCCCACGGATTTGAGACAAATCCACGACATTTTTCATGTGTCGCAATTGAGAAAGTGTATAGCCAATGAGTCGGCAGTGGTTCCATTAGGAGGCAGTCAGGGGGATGCGAGCCGGAATTATGCCGAGAAGCTAGTGGCAGCACAGGAGGGGATCGGAAATGAACTGTGATCTGGAACGTGAGAGATGGGAGCAGCATCCGGGGCTATTTTCAGAGTGAGACTTCGAGGGCGAAGTCTAGTTCTAGTGGGGGAGAGTTGTAACAGCCCGGAATTTCAGATATTGATATAATTATGTTTTTGGGGGTGATTTAAGAGGGGACTCGGCGAGTTGGAGCCTAGACTCGCCGAGTAGAATCGCAGACTTGGTCGCGGGTTCGCGACTGGACTCGACGAGTCCAGATATGGACTCGGCGAGTTGACGCTGTTCAGCAGAAACCCTAACCGTTCGGTTTTGGATCGTATATAACGCCCCTTAGGCCGTCATTGTCCGTCTTTTGGTCGATTGAGAAGAACCCTAATCGTTGTGGACGTCTAGAGCAAGGGAGGAAGCTATTGGAACTTGGAAGAACTTGTTAGGCAAGCAGAAGAAGAATTTGGCCAAAGGAATATCAAGGAGGATCGAGTCCTGAGGTTTGGGGGACACAGAGAGTGCGTTTTCAGGTAACACTCGGACCATTTCTGTTATTTTGATGTGTATACGAATCTAGGGTTTATGAAACCCACTTAGTGAATAGATGGGTTATTATGCTATTACCCAGACGTTTATACCCCAGTAATAAGATGTTTAGAAGTCCAGAAAGTCCCATGATTGTATATCTCGGGACCATACGTAATTCAGGAAGCAGTTGCTCGTCTGCATGACATGGACTCGCCGAGTTGTTCTTCAGACTCGGCGAGTAGCTTGAAGATTAACTGGGACTCGTCGAGTTGTTCTTCAGACTCGGCGAGTTGAGTCGGGGTGGCCCCGCGATTCTTCCAGGAGGAACTCGTCGAGTAAAAAGGGGATACTCGACGTGTAGAAAGGGAATCTTAAGGAATCGGTGAGTCAAGGGCGAGTGGACTCAGAGTCGTTGAACTCGGCGAGTCTTGGGGTGACTCGGCGAGTTAGGTCGCGAGTTAAGTGAAGTTCTGAGTATGGGGACTCGGCGAGTCATAGGGTTGACTCGGCGAGTAGGGTCAGTCAGGGGTTGACTTTGACCTTGTCTTTGACCAAGGATTTACCAGTGGTTCCTGGGGTATTTTGGTAATTGTTGTTTATTGTTTGAGTTCAGTGCATTGGTGGCTGTCCTGAGGTGGAGATCGTATCAGTGATCGGAGCAGCTTGAGCTATCTGTTCAGTCGGCAGTTTCGAGGTGAGTTATCCTCACTATATCGTTAGGGTTTATGGCACCAAGGCCGACCCTTGTATCGGATGGAAATCCGGGTAGTTGTCATTACATGTTATGGGCCGAAAGGCATTGCTATGTGGACCGGAAGGTCATGGCCTGGAAAGGCGTATGTATACATTTAGTATGTTGACTGATTCATAGGGTAATGTTATGCTAGTGACCGGCCAGACCGGTATCTTGTTTAGAGTAATGCTATGGTATGTGATCTGTTGATCGATTGTTGTCTATGAACTGCTATATGATTATTTGTTATGTTATGTATGCATTGTATGCTTATGGGCCGGAAGGCAATATGTTATGGGCCGGAAGGCAATATATTACTGGCCGGAAGGCGATTATGTTGTGTTGAGGACCGGAAGGTCAGGGCCTGGAAAGGCGTATATGTGGTTGGTATTCTGGGGGTATCTCACTAAGCTTTCGGGCTTACAGTCGTGGTTTTATGTTTCAGGTTCTCAGGAGTCTGTGGCAAGGCAAAGGCGTGATCGTACCGTTCCTCGCGTTGGTGTTTTATGATATGAACCTGGGAAATTACTCTGTTAAATAATGTATTGAAAACCTTTTGTAATAATGTTAATAAAATGGATGATTTTGAAAAGTTTTAATTGTTTTGAAATTTTGGATGTTATAATATAGTAGTCCCTGAGACTATTAGTGGGAAAAAAATACATGTGTCTGTATGAATATGTTGGATGTCAATACATGTTTGAACATGTAATCCAAATATATATTAGCACTTAATTTTTTTTTCAAGTTATCAAACTAACGATTTACTAACTGTATGAATTTATGAATTTATGGACTTATGGTCACAGTCTTGGAATTTGTATAATGTTGATTGACAACACATTACGCCCATGTGAGTGTAGAGAAAAGAAATAAAGAAAATGATGAAATAGCACTTATGTTTGATTTTGTTATTTACTCAAGTCCTTCACTCTTTTTCTCTATGGTCGCATGCCAATTTTAAAAAAATTGGTGAATCTAAGGATTTCACCATGTTTTCACTAACATTTAGTAAACTCTTTATCAAACACACAACCGTTTTGATTCGTTTAATAAAATATCTAAATATATAAAACAAATTCAATATTCATAACAATATATAAATTAATTTTAAAACAAAATTATAAACTTACTGACAAATTTTCTCTCTTTGTAAATTAATAACCATTACTATTTTTTTTTTGCAAATATTTAATTAGTCATTACGATTTCAATTTATAATTAATAATCTTGTTTATCAATCGTGGTTTCCACGGGTTTAAACTTAGTACTCAAATAAGGAAAAGTAAAGTCTCCTAAATTGCCCTTCATTCAAAACATGCTTATGAATTTGTTCGGATCAAATCCGATTAATCCAATAAGCACCCCCTTAATCGGTTTACTAATTTTCAAAGTCACAGTGGCATACTATATAATTTTACACAATTACCCTTTTATTTACAATAAACTAGATTATAACAACCTATTTTCATTTAGTGGCAGCCTACTTTTCTTTAATTTAACCTTATAACATCATTCCATTTAAACATTTATTTTGATTATCTTACTATCAAAGTTGCATGTTAGAAGTATGACTAGGATAATGATTAAAGCTACAAGAGTAATCTTGGTTGAAATAATTAACTTTTGAATTATAAGTTGAGATAACTTTTATTAGTTTGATTTAAGTTAAGAAGGATCCTTTTTTATTCATTATGCTTTATGTTTTACTGTAAATCGGGAATAGATTTATAACCTTAATAATATATCTTTTAAAAAACATTATTATTAATAAACAAAACAAGAGCAAAGAACCAGAATTAAAGTAATGATACAAGGTAAATGAATTACTAAATATATCCTTATGATATCTAACTTTACATGAATTAAAGTACTTACAAATTACAAAGTTATTAAAAAAAATACAATATTATAATTCATAAGTTTTCTAAATTAATGCTATATTATTTTATTATATTATTTAATTTTTAATTCTATTTAAAATTAACACCTGTGGGTTCCACGGGTTTTAACCTAGTGTGTGTGTATATATATATATATATATATATATATATATATATATATATATATATATATATATATATGGTTTTAACCTAGTGTGTGTGTATATATATATATATATATATATATATATATATATATATATATATAAGGTAGCTAGGAGATAAATAGAAATTTACCGTTAGCAGTCGGCTTTTGGATCAATATTAGAGATTCCTAGGCGTAGACTATTACAGAGTTCATTGATTTTGTAGAATCGCGTTCGGTTGTGATTCTCCATGAACGTCTTTAAACAATCACAAGTAGCCACACGATATTCTGTGTTGTTTTTTGTCATCCTTAGTATGCTATCGACTCCATCACAACATGATCTCGATGGCTTATCTTCCTTCATATCGAAGAAGCCTAAGCATGGTGTAAAAGAGTTATTCACAGACACAATACCTATCTGTAAGTATTATCCTACTACTCCATGAATATGATACTAAACAAATTTTAACAATCAATACTATACCAAGGGAACCCATTCATCAAATTCTTCCTTCCAAACTACATACATACATATTGCCTAGATCTACTATAATAAATGAAGATTTTTTTTGCCACGTGTCCTCTTCTCCTTCATTTGGACACATGACATTTTCTAGATTTTTTAATTTTTTTATTTTCCACTTGTAATTTTATTGTATTTTTCATTTTATTAAATTAAAATTCCACATTTAATGTGTAAGGTAATATATATGTAAAGTATTTATTAGAAAAAGATTATATATGTAATGTATTCAATACATTAAAGTCTCATTAATTTTAATAATTCAAATTTTTCTTATTTTTCTTATAAATTCAAACTTTTCAAATTGTTAAAATTTTATATTTATTTATTTTTAATTAAACCCATGTAATACATGGGTCTCACACCTAATGTTTAACTATTTACTCCTTATTTGAAATAGTCTTTGTATAGATTAGAGACTGAAATTAATCACAACCCTTCGTGATCATGGGTTTGGCAATTGTTTATTAATAAAATATGGCTACTTAATTTCAAGAAACATCTTTTCAAAATTCATACGGTAATCTAATCATATATTACCTAAATTTTAGATGGCACATGAAGGAATACTTGAGGTAATTTGAGATCAATGTTGTTTTGATTTTTAATTTCGTTAATATCACTAAAATCATTGGATTTAATAAACAGGTAATGATAACAAATTTGTTTTTAAATGGAAATAAAACATATATATCTATAATAAAGTCTTATTGTAAAAAAATATTACATACTTTTACTATCTGTATATCAATACTATGGTATAATTGAGGTTGATAATAAGTTTTAAGATAAATAATTTATAGTAATTTTAATTTTACTAATGTTAATAATATGATTCAAGACAAATAATTTATATTAAATTGAATTTTTTTACCCATTAACTTCAAGAAAATAATTTAGGATCACTTTAATTACTTGCCAATTTTTTTTTATCAATATTTAATAACAAATAATATATTTTGATTTTATTAAATATCATTATTTGTTTAGAATAAAAGCAATATTGGCGACAAATGTCCTTGCTAAAAGTATCAAAGGTCGCCACGAAAGGCTTTAGCGCCCACATGCACCTGTTAATACGTTGTCGTTATTGCCTCGCCCTTGATGCTCCTTTGTCGTCACGATTGGTGTCACTGCTATTGCCTTTATTCGGCTCGTAATATTGTCGCACTTATTGATGTTGCCACTATTGTTTTCTTAATACTTTGTTACTGAATGTAGACAAATGAACACGTAAACTGGGGTTTGCACCCTATTTAAACACCTTAAACCTCTCATGTTAGCCTCATTTCCCAGCCTCTACTGTCCTAACCCTAAATTTCGAAACCCTAAGGCATTTGTGAGAGTTTGTAAGCCATTTTTTAGGGAGTTTTGTGTGCTTGAAGCTTGTGGAAGAAATAGAAGCTTGGAGGAACGAGGAGGAGCCGTTGGATCCAGAAACTTTGCTTCATTTTCGTCACTTTTCTGGTATAAAGCTTAAACCTTGCCTTGTAGTTGTTTAGATCTTCTTTTGAGGTTATTTTGCTTGGTTTTGGCCCAAATATCATGGTCCTTGGGAGTTAGACGTCCCAAATGAGTTAACACTTCAAATCTAGGGTCTTGAGGGGTTTTCATGGCATAAAGTTGCCAACTTTATGGCCATGGAAGTCCCATGCAACCTTTAGACCATCATTTTGGCCTCTTGGAGCTTTTAATGGCCTTGCATGTAGAGAAAGCTGGGACTTTACGTGATCTTTCAGTCCCTAGAGTCCAGATATATGACCTCATGGTCTATCTTGTAGTTTTGGTGGTCTTTGGATGAAGACTTTGGCCTTTTGGGTTAGGGTTTGAGCTTAATCTCATTAGGAAGGGTATTGATGGGTAAAGATGGAAACTTTACCCTCCTAGAGGCATTTCCAACCTAGATCTGAAGTATAGCGTGTAGATCTGAAGAATAATGGTTAAATTCATTAAGAAGGGTTAACAGACTGAAGAACTCGACGAGTTGATTAGAAGTGTCTAGATTCTGTTGTAAGGGATAAACTCGACGAGTCGACCCGGGACATTGTGATTCTGTGAGTTATGGAAACTCGCCGAGTTGGAAGATAACTCAACGAGTTGGAAGATAGCTCGTGAGTTGGATGGCGATTTCATGATTCTCTGATTCATGGAAACTCATCGAGTTGAAGAGCAAACTTGACGAGTTGAGTCAATTCGGAGTGTTGACTTTGACTAGACTTGGACCGAGGTTGACCTTAAGGGGTTATGAGTATGAAAGGGTAATTGAGGAAACCTTTTATGTGTTAGGGATTGAGTTGGGTTGATATTTGGAGCCGGGGACTGTTCAACTACTTCCATTTTTCGAGGTGAGTTACCTTCCCAGTATAAGTGGGTTAAAGGCACCAATGTCAATCCACTAATAGTTGTTTACAGTAGAGATGCTTGTCTTTGTGATAATTGTCCGGTTTGCCACTATCTGTTGAGATTTACGTGCTTGTATGCTATGTTATTACGTGGTAGTGGTAGTGGGTGTAGTAGACCTCGTAACCGGTCAAAAGAGACCGAAGGGGTAGGCCAACACCCAAATATGCTAGGCAGTATGTGATTTATGTGCTTATATGCTAGGATGTTATGTGGTAGTGATAAGGGGGTAAAATAGACCCCGTAACCGGTTGAAAGAGACCGAAAGGGTAGGCCAGCACCCAAATATGTTAGGCAGTTACTGGTTGAAAGAAACCGAAAGGGTAGGCTAGCACCCTAATATACTAGGCGGTTACCGGTTGAAAGAAACCGAAGGGGTAGGTCAGCACCTTGATATGCTACGCGGTTACCAGTTGAAAGAGACCGAAGGGGTAGGCCAGCACCTGGATATGCTAGGCAGTATATTTATTGTATGGTATGTGGTATGATGGGGGAACTCACTAAGTTTCGTGCTTACGGTTTTAAGTTTTCGTTTCAGGTACTTCTTCTTCGAAAGGAAAGGAGCCGGCATGATCGTAGCACATCACGCTATGATTTTCCGCACATGGGATCTTTGGGAGTTGTACTCTGATGTTGTTTTCTTATGACATGTTTTGGTTATTGAGATATTGGTTTTTGATTATGATATGGGATGACACTATTGATGTTTTCAGACTACTGGTTTTTATAATTACGCAATTAAAAATAAAATTTTTGGTCATGAATTTTGCGATATTACATGGATTCACACGAAGGTTCATCCAATTCTCTTAAACCAAGGCTCTGATACCAACTTGTAACGTTCCAAAAATCATAGAAATTTAAAACTTTCAAAAACAACCAGTAACCAATCATTATTTACAAAAAGAGTCAGTGTTAGAGAATTCCCAAGATCCCATAACATAAGACAGGAAGATGTGCATGATCACGCCTTCGCTTTCCCGCGATCTTCTGAAGTACCTGAAACAATAAACTAAAACTGTTAGCCCCAAGCTTAGTGAGTTCCCTCAAAGTACCAACACACACAACATATAACATGTACTGGGTCCACAGCTAAGAGACCAGATTACCCCTGAGCCCACAGTATGAGTTTGGCTTTCCTATCGGGCCCACAGCTCATATCTAGATTGCTCCCAAGCCCACATCATAAGTCTGTCTTGCCCTCGGGGCCCACAGCTTATGTATGGATTGCTCCAGGCTTTTTTGGCTACCGCACCAAGCAGTACAACTGAAGGGTTTTGAGCATTCTAACACTCCTAAGGTGTACATGCAACCCTAGAAACCTTGGATCTATGTTTTACTAAGATACATGCAAATTTGATTTCCCAGGTTCTTAACCTATCTAGCATGGCATGGGGAACTTGAATCATAAAAGCTAGTAAGAAAAACATACCTTTCTTGTTGCTTGGATTCCTTAAGAACCTTGTGAGCCTAGCACCTCAAGTATGATGCCTCAAATGTCTCACACAACACCACAACACTTGGAATAACCTTGAGAGAAGACACTTATCACTCAAAATCGGCTAGCCCTCTAGTTCTCTTCTTAGTACCCGATTTTGATTGCCTTGGAGCTTCTTATATAGTGTGCCACAAGTAGGGTTACTCCATGTAAACCCTAATGTGCATGGCTTTTCCTATTCCATGATCCATGGGTTTGTAACATCCATGGACTATCCATGGAGCACCTTATGGGTTTTAGCCCAATTCATATAAACCATGGATCATTAGCCCACTATACAACAATAGATTATTTACACAATCAACCCCATATATTTAATTAGTCTCTTTTTGATCACTTAATTAACTCCAAATTAATTATTTGATCAATACCAATTAAATAATATTATTAATATATTAGAACTTATAATATATTAATAAACCTTAAGTGTCATTTCTCTCATTTAGTCTATCCAAGTGTTGCAATACCATGAAATGGACCATGCCAACCGGTCAAGTATATTCTAGGAATAGTTATGAACTTAGACACCTAATCCAACAGTCTTCCACTTGGATAAGTCTAATAACTATAACTACAAGAATGACTTCAGGAACCGATCAGCAATCGTAGCTCTTTCAAGGTCTCGTGGAACTGAGATGATGATGATATGCCATTTAAGATAAATGATCATATAATCCTCTATTCTAGATATCAGTCGGGCAAATACATGGAACAATGTCTTACTTATTGTCCAGCAGTTTGTTTCCCGATTTCCGATTTGTTTGACATAGAACTTAATCGAACACATCAATATAGTTCTGACCGGGCCTGATACACAGGTCAAAACAAAATCATCGAGGGGCCCAGATATCGCTTCTAATCCAAGAAGGAACAGATAAACTTCGACTCATATGCTTGTTCTACTACTTGTTGAATTATACATAAAGGCACGTTTTATAACCTCGAGTTGCCAATATGTTTTCGTACAATCAATGTATAATCAACTCATAGTCAACAACTCATATCTCTAGGTTTGAAGACTTATATATATTACCGTCTCATGATCACTCGAGATAAATTCCATGAAGTGATACAAGTGAGCATGGGTTGAATCCAATACTCATAA
Organism: Lactuca sativa; assembly: GCF_002870075.4. NCBI lineage: Eukaryota > Viridiplantae > Streptophyta > Magnoliopsida > Asterales > Asteraceae > Lactuca > Lactuca sativa. The sequence goes on along the minus strand of NC_056626.2, from coordinate 53,307,866 downwards.
CTTATGAGCACTCTTGAGTGTTGTAGCAACTCTTGCTATGTCCAACATCTTAGACATCTACAAGCCAACTCATGACAGTCTTTATTCATATCTACTTCTAACATATGACCGACTGTGGAGAATTTGAATAATATGATATACCACAACATAATTATTCTGGAAGTCAAAACATGCAAAATGAAATGATAGTAAACGATTAACAGAAGATAGAAACACTTATACTTATAAATAAACAACATCTTTTATTTATCATCAAATGACAATTACACTTTACACATTTCAAAAGCTATCTAATTACTAAAACTAATATCATCCTTCGGCCCTATGCGCCTCGCATGTTGGAGATGCTTAACCCTCCCCAGTCCCTTCGTGAGGGGATCTGCTGGGTTCTCATCCGATGATACCCTCTTTGCCATGAGGGGTCCTTCTTCTATTTGATGTCTAATGAAGTGGTATTTTCTGTCAATGTGTTTGGATCTTCCATGATCCCTTGGTTCCTTGGCTAAGGCAACTGCACTTTCACTATCACAGAAAATCTCCATAGGCTCCTTTATAGCTGGTACAACTCCAAGGTCTCCAATGAAGTTCTTTAACCATATAGCCTCCGTTTCTGCCTTCCTTGCCGCTATATACTCTGATTCGTAAGTTAAATCAGCCATTGTCTCCTGCTTTTAACTTTTCCAAGTTATTGCTCCTCTGTTTAAGGTAAAGACCCAGCCTGACTGAGAGCAGAAATTATCCCTATCAGTCTGGAATCTAGTCTCACTATACCCTACTACTCTCAAGTCATCACTCCCACCGAGGGTAAGGACCCAGTCCTTAGTCCTCCGTGGGTACTTGAGAATGTTCTTTACCGCAGTCCAGTGAGCCTTGCCAGGGTTCCCCTGATATCTGCTGACCATGCTCAATGCAAAGGCCACATCAGGACGAGTACAAGTCATAGCATACATGATCGAGCCTACAGCGGAAGCATATGGTACTCGACTCATCTCTGCCATCTCAACCTCTATACTCGGGCTCTGAGTCTTACTCAATCTGGCATTACTCTGGATCGGTAACTCTCCTTTCTTGGAATTCTGCATGCTGAACCTATTCAGCACCTTATCCAATTAGGTACTCTGACTAAGACCAATTAGTCTTTTACTCCTGTCTCTCAAAATCCTTATCCCTAGGATATATGCAGCTTCTCCAAGTTCCTTCATAGCGAAACACTTCCCAAGCCAGGATTTCACTTCCTACAGAGTTGGGATATCATTTCCTCTAAGTAGTATGTCATCCACATACAGTACCAAAAAGCTAACTATACTCCCACTAGCCTTGACATATACACAAGATTCATCTTCACTCCTCGAAAAGCCAAACTCTTTGACTTTCTCATCGAAACAAAGATTCCATCTGCGAGGAGCTTGTTTCAATCTATAAATGGATTTCTTAAGCTTACACACTCTATTAGTATGAGGGTACTTTGTACTGACAAAACCCTCTGGTTGACTCATGTAAACATCCTCAGCCAACTTTCCATTAAGGAAAGCGGTTTTGACATCCATTTGCCATATTTCATAATCATGAAATGCAGCAATGGCTAACATAACCCTAATAGAATTTATCTTTGCTACTGGTGAAAAGGTTTCATCATAATCAACTCCCGGAGTTTGGGAAAAACCTTATGCAACCAGTCGCGCCTTATAAGTTTGTACATTACCATCCATGTCGGTCTTCTTCTTGAAGATCCATTTGCACCCGACTGTCTTACGACCTGGTACATTGTCAACCAAGTTCCAAACTTGATTGTCATACATTGATTGTATCTCGTTGTCCATAACCTCTTTCCATTTAGCAGCCTTAGGGCCTGCCATGGCTTCCGTGTAGCTATTAGGTTCATCCAGACTTACCAGTGTGCTATCACTGATAAGTATATCACCTTCTGCAGTAATATGGAAACCATAGTAATGCACAGGTGCATTCCTAACTCTCGTGGAACGCCTCAGAGGTACAGACTCTTCTATCGGATCAACAAGAGTTTCTTCCTCAGGATGATTGTTAGGGTTTGAGGTTCCTTCACCACTTGACTCTTGAATTTCTTCAAGGTCAATTTGCCTCCCACTGTTTCCTTAGCTTATGAACTCTCTCTCGTGAAAGACTCATCTCCTTACTACAAAGACCACATTATCATTGGGTCTGTAGAAAAGGTAACCAAAGGATTTCTGTGGGTAGCCGATGAAAATTCACCTCTCACTTCGAGGTTCGAGCTTATCGTGAGTCTTGCGCCTCACAAAAGCCTCGCAACCCCAAATCTTTATGTGGTCTAGATTGGGAACTTCACCAGTCCACATCTTGTGAGGTGTTTTAGCAACCTTCTTTGTAGGGACTAGATTAAGAATATGGGCGACAGTCTCTAAGGCATACCCCCAAAATGAGATTGGCAGCGAAGCTCGAATCATCATGGAACGAACTATATCCAACAAGGTTCGATTACGCCTCTCAGCCACACCATTAAGCTGTGGTGTCCTGGGAGGTGTCAATTGTGAGACAATCCCACATTCCTTAAGATAGTCAAGGAACTATGTACTAAGATACTTACCACCTCGATCGGATCGAAGCATCTTAATGTTCCTGCCCAACTGATTCTCCACTTCCTGTTTAAACTCCTTGAACTTTTCAAAGGTTTTTGACTTATGCTTGATTAAGTAGACATATCCATATCTACTAAAATCACCAGTAAAAGTCACATAGAAGTGGTTAGCATCCCTTGTGGCGGTTCTGAAGGGTCCACACACATCAGTATGTATGAGATCCAACAAACCCTCACCCCTAGCACAAGAACCAGTGAAGGATGACTTTGTCATTTTCCCAAGCAAACAAGATTCACAACTATCATCCGAATTTAGGTCAAATGACTCCAAGACTCCATCCTTTTGGAGTTTCCCTATGCATTTCTTGCTTACATGTCCAAGACTACAATGCCATAATGATGCTTTAGTCAAGCTAGTGGAAGAATCAATACACAACACATTATTTCCTAGGTTATCTACAACCGACACAGTTTCATACACACCGTCACAAGGTAATGCTTTAAAATAAAGAACATTATTAAGGAAAGCTTTAATACCACCACATTTATTATCAAACGAAAAGGTAAACCCTTTTTTGTACAAACCATGAAAGGAAATAATATTTCTCTCCATTTCAGACAAGTAACAACATTTATTCAAATCTAGAGTAAACCCAATACTTATAAACAAAGAGTAAACTCCAATCTTGGTGACAGGTGAAGCTTTCCTATTCCCCATGATTAAGTTTATCTTCCCATGCTCCACATTCTGACTTCTTCTTAGTCCCTGCAAATCAGAACATATGTGAATACCACAACCTGTATCAAGGACCCAAGAATTAGAATAGGGTGAGTTATTAGACAATATAGTGTAAATACCTGCATGGTTGGGTTTCACTTTCCCATCCTTAACATCTTGCAAGTACTTCGGGCAGTTTCGCTTCCAATGCGACTTTTCATGGCAATAGAAGCATTCAGCCTCTTTAGGGTTGGCAGAAGGAGTGACATAACCTTTCTTGGTTCCACTTGAAGAGGAGCCATCAAGGGACTTTCCTTTGGTACCCTTCGAAGGGCTCCTCCTCTTCTTCCCTTTACCTTGCCCGATTGCCAAGACAGGGGCTGCGGTATGAGTAGGAGTGGTAACAACTGATTTACCCTTAAGACCACTTTCGGTGGTTTTCAAGAGTCCTTGAAGTTTGCTGAGTGTAAATTCCGCCTTGTTCATGTGGTATGTCATTCGGAATTGATCATAACACGGGGGTAAGGAGTGCAAAATGATGTCAATTTCCAAATCATCGGTGAAGTTCACATTCAGTTTTAGCAAACGGTCCACATACCTTTGCATTTTCTGCATGTGGCCCGTGATGGTTTCACCATCCTTCATCCGGGTTGTTATCATGGAGGAGATGATTTCATACCGCTCTTGACGATCACTCTGATGGTAGCGTTCCATCAAGTCCTGGTGCATCTCAAAAGGGCAATAGTCCTCATAGGACTTTTGGAGCTCGGATGTCATTGTGGCCAACATGATACATGCCACTTTGGTGGCATCTCACTCATGAGTCCGGTATTCAGCGATCTCCTCAGGAGTTGCAGATGACTCATCAAGTTCCTTAAGCTCCTTGTCGAGGACATATTCCTTGTCCTCATACCGAGTGACCATCCTGATGTTCCTGATCCAATCCATAAAGTTGGATCCATCGAAGATGACTCTCCCACAAAGGTTCATGAGAGAGAAGGAGCCGGTAGGGTTTGAGCCAGACGCAACATTGATGGAAGACATCTGAAAAAGAAGAAAGACAAGTTTAGATTATATATAAAGATGGTCCTTAATAAGACACCCAAATGTAATATTAAGGCTAGGACCCAACACAATATTTTATAACTTAGAAGATGGATGCCATAATCCAAGCTATAAAATATTTGAAGGTAGGTGAATGACGATTCACCAATTTCCACCATGAAAAATGAAATAAATTATTAGGTTTTAATTGGTTTTGAAACTCCTAGATTCTTTGAGATTCATTGAACTTTTCAATGGCATGTTTCAATCTCAAGTGTGTCCTTCAAGTTTTGTGACTGGGATGCCAAGGATCACAAAACAAGGTGTGAAGTAACCATGCAAATTACTTTGTACTCTTAATGTTTATCACTCAATCGATGTGCCTGTTAACCACACGCGCTCCACCGATCTATGATGAACCTTAAGCCACCCTTTGCCTACCTTGCTAAGTCCAGGTTAGTGTGCCGGTTAACCACACACGCTCCACTAACAACTTAAGTAAAGTGCAAAGTGTAATTTCATGGGTTAGCACCTTATTCACATTTTCCTAAAGTAACTAAGATTGAGAATTTATAAAAACATTTAGTTACATTATAACCTTCATACTTTTAACGAGGATTAAAGTCATTGTCCTACCTGTTCGGCTAACAACCCTCCACCAGTCATGGAAGCGGTGGGTGAGAGTGGACACCCATTAAACTGCCATTTTATAGGCAACAACCTTATACCCCCCTTATAAACCGGCTTCATGAATGAGGCCTACTAACGGTAAAACGACTTGTTCTTATATATATATATATATATATATATATATATATATATATATATATATATATATATATATATGTATGTATGTATGTATATATAGGGGTTAGGGAATATAAGGCTGTTAGGTATTTAAAGATATGTATAGAACCTCAAAAACGTTGTCGTTTTGGCTAAAATAGACCACCGCCAAACCCATAATTACATTCCTTCATCAAATTCGATTTTGCTCTTCAGTGTAGTTTTCGTGATGTTCCTCTCCATCTGGTCGACATCCACCTCAAAGATTTTAATGCCAAAACTTTCAAAACTACGACACAATTGGAAAAGTCCATCAAATAGCCTTCCCAAATTTTTGGGGTCATCCTCAGTGATCGTCATTCTTCTATTCTCCGTCCCCACAAACAAATTTATCTATATTGATTCTATTTTCATTGTTTGTGGCTACTTTTCTCCTTGCCTCCATAACCGTTTGCTCAATTCCACACCTAAATTGATGTGGTTCTCATCCAAAAATGTTTGTCTAACACTATTCCTAAGATTGTTCCCACTTCTGCTTGCTGCTGTTCTCCTCCGCTTCGCTTATATATAGAAGGAGAATAACCAGAGAGATTTTTCTATCCAAGGAACAGGATGATTATCCCTAGTTGTATGAAAATGAGTAAAGATTTGAGATATGCCAACAAGGTGTTCGATGAAATGCCACATAAAGATATGGTTGCTTGCAATTTCATGATTTCAGATTTGAGTTATGTATATCCGTTAAGGAGAATAAGTTCATAATCGTTATGGGAATAAGAGGGTAGTATATGTTGATTACTCTAAATTATATTCAAATTAAAAGAGAAGTTTGCATTGCATTTTGACAAGTGGCGTGCTGTTTTGATATATTATGCTTTGAAGGTCAATTATATCTTTGAGAGATCGATGGGTGGATCTTTTCAAGAACTCCTACAATAGTTAGGATGGAATTTGATGCACAAAGAAGACCATAATTTCATATTTGTGTGTTTATGTGGTTGTTACTATCTGATATGTATCAGACAACCCAACCTTAGGAAGTGAACATGCATTATTCAAATTTATACCCTTGAATATTTGTTTTTTTATTAATGAATTTTGCTTAAGGATTTTTTTTGTTATCACATCATCTGATTATAGACTTGTTTTTTAAGTTTTGAATCCTTCTCAACCACCAAAAACCCGCCCACTATGGGAGAACATATGCACATGGTATCACCACAGTAGACTCGGGATTTAAAATCTTTAAGTCGGATATATTGTGTAAAAGTTAAAAGTAATGTACATAAAATAGATTTGTATGATTAATTCATTGAGGGAAACCCCAATTTTCTAAACTAAAACCAATTTTGTCCAGAACTAGCCAAACCAAGAGCAATCAATGGCACACCAACAATAGCATTGCACTTTCCGGCATGAATTATAAAAGTACCTCTGCTCAGTAAAAATCCATTTAACAATTACCAAATCTATCAAGGGGCAAAATCGTCCAAAACAGAAAAAATAAGACAAACAATTATATACAGGGGTAAAGTCGTCCAAATCATAACCAGGTACATAATAAACTGTTGGTATTTAACGGTTTAATGAGCAGTCAGGTCTTCTATAATTGTATCAGGCAGGATAGTAAAAACAATAATTGGTTTAAATAGCATTGTAGTTAGGGTAAATGTATCAGACTGCTAAAACATTGAGCAAAGAGTCATTCCATATTTCCACTACAACATTAATAAGAAATTAAATGGAAGTACAATAGAAATACATTGAAAATAGGATGCTACAATATGGAAAAATTCGAAAAGTATAATGCATTAATAAGAAAAAGAGTAAAGATTTGAGGGGTTATATATCTCTCAAATCTGACTGTCGAGATTTCACGAATGGAGTAAGTCTTTGACATAATTCAAATTATCAAAATTAAAAGTTTTGTAGCTTAAACTAAAACTGAAAGGAAAACTGTAGATGTTCAGCAATAATTCTTCAGCCTTCTTTGCCAAGTAGGTTTGTTAGAACCATTCATGAGTAAAATCACTAATCATCTTGTAAAGCCTCCTCCGCCTAAAACAAAAAAATGTAAGCACTAGATCAAGCTAATAAAAAAAATTAATATATATATATATATATATATATATATATATATATATATATATATATATATATATATATATATATATATTAGAAAGCACCTTTTTCATTGGACATCCAGTCACATAATGACCCAATCCTGTACAGTGAGAACAAGTTCTTTTTTTCTTCGCCATCTCTAAAGAAGACTTAATTATGCTTGCATTTTTGGGACGCCCTTTCGTATTGGTCAGCACAAGAGGATCCCGAATAGACAACTGAGGCATAATGTCTACTTGAGAAATTCCCGTACAAAAATATTGAGATGGATTTTCAGGTGCATTTGGCTTATTGTGAACCACTTCATCTTCTAGAAACTTTACCAATCAATTATTGAGTCTTCTTATCTTTGAAGGGGAATTTTTTGCTAGTTCGATTGCTTTAGTACTGTTTGCACGAACATACCATAGGGTTAAGGCACTAACTTCCTTTTCATTATTCATTTCATCTAATCCAATACTACCAGTACCCACTTGGAACCTAGCATCAAGTGTCCACCTAGGTAAAATATAGTGGTTAGGAAGGGTTTGAACATGACTCTTCTTGATCACATATAGGCAATGCTTTCATAATATGCCATGTGTTTCAAACTTAGCAAATGAACAAGTGACATTCACTTAATCTTTGAGACGAAAGCTGACAAGTCTCCAACGCGATTTATCAACATTCATTTGCCCAACCATGTATTTAATTTCTTCTGTACATTTGCTTACTGTCTCATGAGTTAGGTTGTTATTAGCTTCTATCCATTCTTTTTGAAAAATCTCAAAAATCTTTCTAGTATAACATTCTCTGGCTCTCGCTTCTATTGGATGAACCGATGAAAGAAATGCCTTCGAGTTTATAGTTTTGAAGTCTTCATCTTCTTCAACGGCTCTTCGAGACTCAACCGCTTTATCATATTGAGCTACCAATTCATTCAACATAGTCTTGGAATTAACAAATTCATCAAAAAAGGAATAAATGCTCTCGCTTCGTCCGCTTGTTGTCATGCCAGCAAAGAAAACATCCTTTAAGTAGGCTTTAACCCAATGACCCTGTTGGTTAAACATCTCGATGATCCAACGATTATTTTCAAGGTTATATTTGTCACGTATAACTTCCCATTCCGCCTCAAACTCTTCAATCAAATCACTCATTACCCATTGTTTTATAAGATTCTTTGAAATCACTATAACGAGCTACAAGCGGTTGTAGATGTTCCAACGCATGTTTCTTAATATGCCATGCACAGTAGCGGTGTCGAGTATTTGGAAATACTTTTTTTATAGCATTACCCATGGCCTTATCTTGATCAGTTATAAATGCAGATGGGTACTTGTTGAACATGCACTTTAAGAAATGCTCAAATAACCATTGGAAAGTTTCTTCCTTTTCATTTTCTAGCAATGCACCACCAAATATTATGGATTGACCATGATGGTTCACACCAACAAAAGGAGAAAATGGCATCTTAAACTTGTTCGTCATGTAAGTTACATCAAACACAACAACGTCTCCAAATTTAGAGTAGGAATCCCTAGACCTTCCATCAGCCCAAAAAAACATTTCTAGGCGACCCATCCTCAAATAAATCCACAACAAAGTATTGGTTAATATCAACTAATGCTTTATCTTGAAAATGTTTGATAAGTCCATAAAGCTCTTTACCTTTGTATTGTTTACGTTGCTCGGATAAGATATCAACACACTGCTTTGAAGTAACATTAGCTTCACATGGAGATTTCATTGCATTTATGGCCTTTTTAATTTGAGATAGCTTCAACCCAGATTGACCAAGCTCCACCATAAGAGATTTACATGCCATTGATCGGTGGAACTTCCTGTGAGATCGATGTTTCATTACTTTGGTTGGTGTAAGACTTAAATCATGATTATGTGCATCGTTAAAAATATCCACAAACCATTTCCCATCTTTCATTTTTGAAATCCGAAGCATCGCTTCACATCTAGTCCTTAACTCTCTTCGGTGCTTTTTTGCATTCACACCTGAATTGCCACCCTTCAAACGTTTAAAACCTCGTTTGTTGCACACATACATCTTACGATAAACCTCCTTTGTTGACTTGTTTTTATAAGCCCAATGAATACGAATGCCAAATCCATGTAAAAAGGCATAACGGTTATAAAATGTGTATGCATCATGCGGTGTATTGAATAACTTTCCCATGATAATTGTATCATTACTTTCATCGTCATCACATATAAGACTCGCATCTACGTTAGTTATTTTCTCAGTTTCAGATACCAAATGACCATGTATATCAATATCTTCAGCTGTATGTGTTTCAGTTTCAAACGGCTGATCATTTACTTGGTTTTCTAAATTAATAATGGTTTGTATGTCCTGCATCAAGAAACAAACAAATTCTTCTTTTATCAGCAATATTATATAATATAAAAACCCTCTACTAAGGGGATAGATGGGAAACAAAATACACCAGACACAAAATTATCAAACAGAAAAAAAAAAGCACAAAAAAACGTGAGAGTTTAAAACAACCAGACCAGACCCGATCAGGAACAGGAACATAGCACTAAATTGAAGGTGTTATATAATAAATATGTATATTAAACATGTAGCATAAAATGGTCTTGATATTATATTACTTGTGCCCTCATCTGGAATAATGCACTGAATTGAACCTGTTTCTTGGCAATTGCATGCAACAAAAAATCATAATACGGGAGGATCTGATTGTGATACACACCTAAAAACTATAGCAAAACAAACATCAAATAAAAATTGATTACAGTAGTAATTGGATGTAAGAAGTATGTGATTGAAAAGTGAATCATGTGAGAAAATACGTATACAAAACTAGCAAATCAAAATTCAATATAATACAAATTAAATGTAGGAAGTTTGTGAGTGAAAAGAGAATCATGTGAGATTATAAAAGCCAATTAATGCGTATACCAAACTAGTGATATGAATTGCAATTAAGGGGATAAAAAAATACCTATGACAAGGTTGCAAATGGTGAACACGAGTTGCAACAAATAAGGTTGAGGAAACTGGTGATTTTTTTTTCTTTCAATTAGAACAATACGCTGATGATAATCATAGTGATTGATTCGAGTTAGATGCAAAGAACAAATCGATAGAAAAAAGGAATCGTGTCAATAACAATTGTGATCATGGAAACATTATGCAATATTTTCAGTAACCAAAAGAAAGGAGCCTATTAATTGATTTTCTATAAAACGTCGGCGTTTCAAAGGGTTCTACACCCAACCTTAGTTACCCAACAACCACATATTCACTTTTATATATATATATATATATATATATATATATATATATATATATATATATATATATAATTAACTTATAATATTATAAAATATAAGGTTTGAATTTTAACTTTTAAAATTCTAGGGGTTGAAACTAAAGTTTTTAAAGTGACTTTACATGTTCCAAAACTTGAGGGAAAGTTTTGTAACTTTCAAAACTTTTCATCTTTCATAACTTATCAGTTAATGGTTTATTAAAATGAGAGACTTTTCATTTTATGTAACCTATGTGTTTAATAATGGACTTTTAAAGAAAGACTTTTGGTAATCCATAACTTGAGGAAAAATTATGGATTCCATTAAAACACGTCAAGTTCAAGAATTAAACTAACAAGCAAGTTGCAAATAAATTCTTATGATCTTCTAAACTCATAAGTTCAGGAACATTCATATCAACAATTTCAAGAATCATAAATAATCATACAAAACTTGAAATTTTGATAATAGCCATTGAAAATGGATTAGCATAACCATTACACCATCTAAAACAAGTTTTATAAGACCAAAACAGTTTACGGTAATGTTTCTAGTCCATTTCCACCAGCAAAGCTCGAAAAACTGCATTCAGGGGCTCCTACTCGTCGAGTGCAAGAACCTACTCGACGAGTAGGATGAATTAACTCATGGACTCGTCGAGTCCCCCCATGGACTCGGCGATTTCATGTTGTAGAATGCAGAAAATTGAATTTCTTCAACAAGTTTGCATCAAGTATCAAGAAAACAAGCCTAGGCTATGATACCACTGAAGGGTTTTGAGCATTCTAAAACTCCTAAGGTGTACATGCAACCCTAGAAAACTTGGATCTATGTTTTACTAAGATACATGCAAATTTGATTTCCAAGTTTCTTAACCTATCTAGCATGGCATGGGGAGCTTGAATCATAAAAGCTAGTAAGAAAACATACCTTTCTTGTTGCTTGGATTCAATGAGAACCTTGTGAGCCTAGCACCTCAAGTGTGATGCCTCAAATGTCTCACACAGCACCACGACACTTGGAATAACCTTAAGAGAAGACGCTTATCACTCAAATTCGGCTAGCCCTCTAGTTCTCTTCTTAGTGCCCGATTTTGCTTGCCATGGAGCTTCTTATATAGTGTGCCACAAGTAGGGTTACTCCATGTAAACCCTAATGTGCATGGCTTTTCATATTCCATGATCCATGGGTTTGTAACCTCCATGGACTATCCATGGAGCACCTTATGGGTTTTAGCCCAATTCATATAAACCAAGGATCATTAGCCCATTATACAAGAATAGATGATTTACACAATCAACCCCATATATTTAATTAGTCTCTTTTTGATCACTTAATTAATTCCAAATTAATTCTTTGATCAATAGCAATTAAATAATATAATTAATATATTAGAACTTATAATATATTAATAAACCTTAAGTGTCATTTCTCTCATTTAGTCTATCCAAGTGTTGCAATGTCATGCAACCCAAATGGACCATGCCAACCGGGTCAAATACATTCCAAGAATAGTTATGAACTTAGACACCTAATCCAACAAAAAACTCAACCCAACCATACTATTTCGAGATATGCATAACAGATAACACGTATCCAACAAATAAATAATCATATAACCATTCAGACTAATAGGCATCTCCATACCAACATCCTATATCTCAAAATACAAATCTAATAGATCACTATTGCATAACAACACTCGATATACCAAAATACAAAATCCAGTGGGTCGACATTGGTGCCTTCGACTCACAAGTATAGTGAGGAAAACTCACCTTGATCAGAAGGTAGCAAATCTTACACCCAAGTCTGCGACAACCCGATTCCTTACGCTGGACACAATCAATACCAACCCTAGTTACTTTCTAAGGTTAAGCCCATAATCATGAGGCCCAATAATGAATCAAGCCCAAACCAGGCCCACTAATGGCCCAAACCAACTAGAAAACCCTAAGGCCCAAATGTTCCAAAATAGCCTTAAGCCAACGGTCCAACTTCCAACAGCTAATTCTCACGGTGTGACCAGCTACTGGTCATGTCGTGAGCATCAACTCAACCCGGTCCTAACTCAGCGGGTCAACTCAGTCTGTCAATTGTATATTCACGTTGTGACCTCTTCCAGAGTCACGTCGTGACCTAATCCGGACAACATAGTTGGGATGGTGAGAATCCTCAAGACGTGACAGGCTTATTCCTCATGTCGTGAGCACTACATTGGCCAGCTTTGAGCATTAAGATCTTATTCCTTACAACCATAACTTGGTACTTTCTAGAGGGTCTTCCCTCACCCAAAGGATGATAAAAATCATAGCTTTTTAGTCATTCATGTCCAATGCATGACTCAAACACTTACTAGGTCAAAAGAGGGAAAATGAGATCTAGACTCATGCTTGGAGTCTCAACTACACCATATCTCATATCACAAAGAATGACTCAATGATCCATAAAGTTGCCAAATTTATGGATCCCACACATGAAATCCTTCACAACCGTGCAAATAGGAGCTTACAACTTAGATCTGGCATGTAAGAGGTAAAAAGTTGTAACATCCATAAAATTCATGCCAAATTTAAACTTTTAAAAACATCTCAAATACTAAGAGTTATTACAAATTTGTTTTCAAAATAGTTTAAACATCAGAGTGTAACGCCTGCAGATCCGGGCTAGTCAATTTAGAGGCAATAGGGGTCGAAAACGACTTTTCGACAAAAAGATTATTTAGAATAAATAATCTTAACCAAGTTGTAGAATATGTCACAGGGTTTCCGTACATATAAAGAACGCCGAAATCCGAGTTACAACGAAGAAGTAATGACCCGTCGAAGTTTCGCGTCAGAACCGGCACGGCGCCGGGAAGCGTAAATAGTAAATTTATGATAGAGAGAGATTTAGCCTTAGCGCTCTAAACGAAAGTCGTAGAATATGTTAAACTAAGAACATCGATAAAAAGAACGCCCAAATCTGACTTCGTATGAAGAAGTTATGATTTTTCGAAGTTTCGGATTAGCGGTGTACAGCCCGAAATTCGAATTTTAGATCGATTGATTTTTAGCCGACACAACCTAAACAAGAATCGAAGATCTCGTTATTAGTAGCGTAACGATAAAAAGACAGACGAAAATGGACATCGGATAAAGAAGTTATGAGATTTTAACGGACCAATCCTGTCCCGGCCTGTTAAAAATATAACTTTAAAAATAAAGTCAAAATTAGCCGACGGAGTCTAAACGAAAGTTGTAGAGTACGTCTCCACCTACGCGTGGATATAAAGAACGTCAAAAACGGAGTTCGTATGAACGAGTTACAAATTAAAATAGCATATTTACGTATTAAAATAAAGTATAAATCATGTATACGTACACATATATATACATATGTATATATCATTAGAAAGGTATCGACGATGCGGTCATTATAAGACTAATGTTGAGTTCTTTCGACATTAGTTTAGTACAAATATCATTAAATCCATTTAAAATAGTATTATAGAGGGGTGTTTAGTTGTTTATATAACTATAAGGTCATTAGGTAATTATGGAGGGTAGTTTTTGTAAATTCAATTACTATAAATAAGAGGCTTGGGCTCTCATATTTCTTGCACCATTCTCTTGATTCAAGAGTCTTTCTCTCCTTATCCCCCGAGCATTTCGGTCCCTCGTGATTCGACTTCTCTTTCTGTAGTTTTAGTATAGTAAGGTGAGCGCTGAAGCGCTGCACGAATCTTTATTAGAAAGATTCAGCGACGAAGTTCTGCCCCTATAGAGCCCGACTCCTAGCTAAAATCCCCTTGTAAGTAAGTTATGCTTATCCTATTTTAAATATAGTTTATATTTAAAATTAGTATTGTTATTATAAATTTATAATAAATATTTGAGCTATTATTATGAATTGTATAAGTGTCGTTATAATATCTTTTTAACTACTCGCGGTACGGGGAATCTGGTTTAAAGGGCCGCATAGGGTTGTTGGATTTCAGAAGTGCTATATGCCAAAATGGTCCTGCCCTCCGGTGTTTTATGTCTGGCCCCTGTCTGTACATAGTGGTTGGAAAGTATTGTTTAAACGCTTATATAATAATAATAATAAGATTAATAATTAGTCACGGTAAATCTTAGACTAAAATCTAGTGGTAATAATACTAGGTTTCGTCGAAGGAAATTATTTTAAAGTAAACGAAGCGCTGTCCGAGTACCGAGTCACCACCTTCTCAAGTGAGTGCATGGTCCCTTTCATCTTACACATAGATATGAAGTATTTTAAATATAAATTACGTGTTACGTGTGCATATTGTCTTAATACTTGTTGTCTATGCTGGTGAAAGATTTTTATACATGTTTTAAATGATGTAAACTGTATAAAGTATTTTATATCTACAAAATATGTTGCGTAAAACATGGGTAGATGAATGATGAGGGATAAAAGCTGAAATAGAGGAACATTAGTAGTACGGACCTAGTGCCCTATAGGTAATACATTGGCAGCAGTGGACCAAGTACCCTATAGATGAGCACTGGCAGCTGCGCCACAACCCGTAGATGTTTTAGATCTATGGTAAACGTCCTAGCAGCTGCGCTCTAAGGACAGTATCAACAGTTGTGCCTAATAGGGAGCCTTATGACCATGACAGTAGTGTTTAAAGGTCAATACCGGCAGAAGCGCCTCATAGAAAATGTCATAATTCTGGCAGCTGAGCCTAAGTGACAATATTAGCAGCTGCGCTTGACCAATGTGTCATTGGCAACAATGGACTTCATGTTGTTTCCTTAGGATGATCCTTAGGAATTAATGAATGAGAAATAGCTGATTCTTAGGGCAGATCCTTAAGAAAAAAGAAGATAATGGGGATGGGTAATTGGGTTGATTTTTTGATTGTTTAAACATAATAATTATATTATTGTGGGTTGAAAACCCTATGTACTCACCAGGTTTCCCAACCTGACCCACTCAGTTTATTTATATCACAGGTGTTGATATGAAGTGACATTACACTGAGAGATTTAAAGAGATGTAGATCACTAGTGTAAATAATTGTAAGTTCTGTTTATGCTTATGTTTCTGTATTAACGATGACATCCCAAACGTTTTAAAATGAAATAAATACGTTTCTTCGAAAATGTTTTAATAACGTATTTACCATGTTTTTCTGGGAACAAATTCCGCAACATTTTTATAAAATGAAGTACTCTGATTTTTATAAAGCATAAACAACATCGGTCTTTTCTGGCCGTGAAAATAGGGATGTCACACAGAGTTCCCAGAAATCATAATCATAAATCGAGGAAGTGTACGGTCACGCCTTCGCCTTCCCACAGTCATCCGCTGCACCTGAAACAATAATCGATAAATGTAAGCTCGAAGGCTTAGCGAGTTACCCCCAAAATACCAACGCCATACAATCATAATCATATCATATCATATAAACAAACAGAACAAAAATGTAGCTCGAGTCTACAGTGTGACTAGTCCGCCCGTACCGGGCCTTCAGTCAACCTGGTCCACTCTCTGAGTCTACAGTATGATTGGACCGCCTGCAACAGGCCTTCAGTCTATCTGGCCCACTCTCTGAGCCTCGGCACGTCTGGACCGTCCTCTCGGGGCCTTCAGCCTATCTGGACCGCTCGTCCGTCTGCATTCTATCCGGTCCGCCTTGGGTATATTGGTCTACAGCACGAAGCAGGACCCGCCTAAACCCAACCCCATACCAATCAAACAATCATGTGCACATAAATATCATGCGCTAGCATATATGTAATAGATAGTCATACTGATCTAACAGATCACTAACACAACAACCATCCTATAACCAGGATACTGACCTAACAGGTCACTAACATAACATCATCCTATATACCAGGATACCGACCTAAACCAGGTCCCTAACATATTACCATGCTAACTACCAGGATGAAAATCTAGCAGATCAATAAACATATCAAGCAAATACTCGGATACATATCCGATAAAGGGTCGGCCTTAGTGCCTTAGACCCTATTGATAGAGTGAGGATAACTCACCTCGCAATGCCGATCAGAACTGAAGTATCGACTCCCGAAGTGCTATCTCACCGAAAATCCTGTACTATACAAAATAACGAATGATGAGTCTACATATGGGCTATCAATCCTGACTAAGGGTCCATATAGTCCATTTTGTCTTTTCTCTAATTTGGGCCAAGGCCCCAACACTAGGTAAGCCTACCAAGCCCACTAGTGGCCCACTAATGGCCCAGTTTGCTAAATTGGACCCAATCCCCCTAATAGGCCTTACCCTAAGCCCAAACATCTTCTTGGACCACATTATCTGACTTCTGATGGCCCACTAAGGCCCAAAGAACCAAAATCCCCTGCATGGCCCAAACTGAGGCCCAAAACTCGCAAGGCCCATATCTGATGAGTACGTTGGGTGTACTCTTATGTATTTTGGGCGTACTAGCTAAATGGTGAGTACGTTGGGCGTACCTGCATGTACGCTCAGCGTACTCCCATGTTAACTCCCATGTTAAGTCACTTTCCCATTAAGTGCTTAATACTCAAATCCAGAAGCAACAATCACAGATCCAAGTCCTTTTCAACGTCTTAATCCATAAAGTCACTGACTTGATGACTTTACATGACCCTAATAAGCCCAAACTCCAAAATAGCATTCCATTCTCATAGGGTTGATCTTAAGTCATGCATGAATTTAATAAGACATTCAAGATGGCAATTTTCTGCCTTAGGGACTCATTTTGAACTGAGAGTGGCAACTATAAGTCCAAAAATCGGATTTGAACCATAAAGTTCTATATTTGGGACCAAAATGACTTCAAAACCACACTACACTAGATCTAAGCATTCTTGAGGAAAGTTATGAACTTTATACCTCCAAAGAGTCTCAAATTATGATGCAAAATCGTGAGGAAGCGACTATTCAGATCGAACAGCCCAAGTTGAACGAAGGGCAGACTGAGGAAGGAAACTACAGTGGGACTGTTGGTCAATTCAACCCACCAATAGTTCGACAAAACAACCAAGATGACGAAGTCGAGAGGAATGGATGCAAGTACAAGGATTTTCTGACTTGCAAGCCATCGACTTTCACTGGAAAGGAGGATCCGATCGGGGTCATGGATTGGATCTCGGAGATGGAATTAGCTTTCATGACGTGCGGTTGCAAGGGAAAACAACAGACCACGTTTGCAGTGCGTCAGTTTCGAGGAGGCGCTGTACGATGGTGGAATACCTTGGGAAAGACGCTGAGCCCCAATGAGCCCTTGCAACTGACATGGGCAGAATTTTTGGTGCATTTCAAACGTAGGTACTGCTCAGCCCAAAATCTGCTCGAGCTAGAAAACCAATTCCTTACCTTAAAGAAAGGAAGCATGTCTATTGATGAATACACCAACAACTTCACAGAGAAGATGGAGTTCGCCTTACGTCTTGTTCCGGATGAGCTGACAAAAATTGACAAGTACGCAAAAGGACTTCCATGGGAATATGCAGTGCTAGTGCGTCAGGCACCTACTTTGGAGGCAGCTATCTGGGCTGCCAAGTCGGTTGAGGAGATGATCAAGGGAAGAGCCGCCAACAAGACCGAGGTTGGCGAAAAGAGGAAGTTTGAGGGGTCTGCGAAGCCCGATGAGAGAAGCAAATCAAGTACCAGGAAGTTTAGAGGAGGAGGGAGTGAAGAAAGATGGTGCGAGAAGTGCAAAAAGAAACACTCTGGAAAATGCAGTGAGGAAGTAACTTGTTTCAAGTGTGGGAAGCATGGGCATTATGCCAACGAGTGTAAATTCAATAAAAGGGTGTGTTACGAATGTAATGAGGAAGGACACTTCAAGCAAGATTGCCCAAAGAGAGAGGGGGCTACAAAGCCAAATGTGCCGCCAAAGCCAAAGGCGAGAGCATTTCAAATGATCCTTGACGAAGCAGATGACAATGCGAGGATTCAGGAGTGACAACTTGACATCCAAAGATCGAGTTATGAGGTAGCCATAGAATCGTATGATGTAGCCTGTTAGAGGCATATTCTAGGGTGAACTTGAACACCTATGTAATAGTTTCAAGGAATAATAAAAACCTTCGTTTTGATATCTGATGTGTTAAGCTGTTATATGATTTTCTTGTGTGGTGACTTGGAAAACTGTGGGACAATACCTGAGACGAGTATGAGTAGGTGTGAATGGTAGTAGAGGCCTATACTACCGGAAGCACAGGACTCACACTTGGATTAGGGAAAGTCACAAGGTTACCAAGAAGCTAGTAATTGGTTTCGTTTTATTCAAGTGTGTTGTTACCATCGTTTCGGTAATGACTAAGAAGATTGTTGATATTCCGACTCTAGTGGTCATATCAAATCGAGTCCGACTACGATGAGTATGTTGTGGGGTTCAGAGAACCAAGTTTGATGTAGCGTCCGACTTAAACCAAACGGTTGAAATCAAAGCGATCAATAGAAGTATCGCACTCGTTGTTAAGGAAGTTGGTGGCTAGAAATGCCTAATGTTAAAGTGTGATTATATCACATTAGAACATGAAGGAATGCATAGTCTGTTTTAGAATTTAACTCTAAGAGACCTAAGTCTAAGTGTTGCAACATACGATGATAGGTCATTAGAATATGACACATCGATCTATAGTAGTAATAAAAGAACTTATCTCAAGTCTGTATCCAGCAAGGATCGAGATTGTGACTTGAAGGTCATAATTTGGAGTCTAACCTGAGGTAGAGAGCAGGTGCACGATCGAGTACACTTACAGTCAATGAGTTTAAGAGATAGAATTGAAGGAATGTAGAAGTTATAATTATTACCTAGGATGAAGAGATGACGTATGGAGTCATTATATGACCCTGTTTCGTTGATGATTCCGGGACGTAATCATCCAAAGGGGGAGATAATTGTAACGCCTGCAGATCCGGGCTAGTCAATTTAGAGGCAATAGGGGTCGAAAACGACTTTTTGACAAAAAGATTATTTAGAATAAATAATCTTAACCAAGTTGTAGAATATGTCACAGGGTTTCTGTACATATAAAGAACGCCGAAATCCGAGTTACAACGAAGAAGTAATGACCCGTCGAAGTTTCGCGTCAGAACCGGCACGGCGCCGGGAAGCGTAAATAGTAAATTTATGATAGAGAGAGATTTAGCCTTAGCGCTCTAAACGAAAGTCGTAGAATATGTTAAACTAAGAACATCGATAAAAAGAACGCCCAAATCTGACTTCGTATGAAGAAGTTATGATTTTTCGAAGTTTCGGATTAGCGGTGTACAGCCCGAAATTCGAATTTTAGATCGATTGATTTTTAGCCAACACAACCTAAACAAGAATCGAAGATCTCGTTATTAGTAGCGTAACGATAAAAAGACAGACGAAAATGGACATCGGATAAAGAAGTTATGAGATTTTAACGGACCAATCATGTCCCGGCCTGTTAAAAATATAACTTTAAAAATAAAGTCAAAATTAGCCGACGGAGTCTAAACGAAAGTTGTAGAGTACGTCTCCACCTACGCGTGGATATAAAGAACGTCAAAAACGGAGTTCGTATGAACGAGTTACAAATTAAAATAGCATATTTACGTATTAAAATAAAGTATAAATCATGTATACGTACACATATATATACATATGTATATATCATTAGAAAGGTATCGACGATGCGGTCATTATAAGACTAATGTTGAGTTCTTTCGACATTAGTTTAGTACAAATATCATTAAATCCATTTAAAATAGTATTATAGAGGGGTGTTTAGTTGTTTATATAACTATAAGGTCATTAGGTAATTATGGAGGGTAGTTTTTGTAAATTCAATTACTATAAATAAGAGGCTTGGGCTCTCATATTTCTTGCACCATTCTCTTGATTCAAGAGTCTTTCTCTCCTTATCCCCCGAGCATTTCGGTCCCTCGTGATTCGACTTCTCTTTCTGTAGTTTTAGTATAGTAAGGTGAGCGCTGAAGCGCTGCACGAATCTTTATTAGAAAGATTCAGCGACGAAGTTCTGCCCCTATAGAGCCCGACTCCTAGCTAAAATCCCCTTGTAAGTAAGTTATGCTTATCCTATTTTAAATATAGTTTATATTTAAAATTAGTATTGTTATTATAAATTTATAATAAATATTTGAGCTATTATTATGAATTGTATAAGTGTCGTTATAATATCTTTTTAACTACTCGCGGTACGGGGAATCTGGTTTAAAGGGCCGCATAGGGTTGTTGGATTTCAGAAGTGCTATATGCCAAAATGGTCCTGCCCTCCGGTGTTTTATGTCTGGCCCCTGTCTGTACATAGTGGTTGGAAAGTATTGTTTAAACGCTTATATAATAATAATAATAAGATTAATAATTAGTCACGGTAAATCTTAGACTAAAATCTAGTGGTAATAATACTAGGTTTCGTCGAAGGAAATTATTTTAAAGTAAACGAAGCGCTGTCCGAGTACCGAGTCACCACCTTCTCAAGTGAGTGCATGGTCCCTTTCATCTTACACATAGATATGAAGTATTTTAAATATAAATTACGTGTTACGTGTGCATATTGTCTTAATACTTGTTGTCTATGCTGGTGAAAGATTTTTATACATGTTTTAAATGATGTAAACTGTATAAAGTATTTTATATCTACAAAATATGTTGCGTAAAACATGGGTAGATGAATGATGAGGGATAAAAGCTGAAATAGAGGAACATTAGTAGTACGGACCTAGTGCCCTATAGGTAATACATTGGCAGCAGTGGACCAAGTACCCTATAGATGAGCACTGGCAGCTGCGCCACAACCCGTAGATGTTTTAGATCTATGGTAAACGTCCTAGCAGCTGCGCTCTAAGGACAGTATCAACAGTTGTGCCTAATAGGGAGCCTTATGACCATGACAGTAGTGTTTAAAGGTCAATACCGGCAGAAGCGCCTCATAGAAAATGTCATAATTCTGGCAGCTGAGCCTAAGTGACAATATTAGCAGCTGCGCTTGACCAATGTGTCATTGGCAACAATGGACTTCATGTTGTTTCCTTAGGATGATCCTTAGGAATTAATGAATGAGAAATAGCTGATTCTTAGGGCAGATCCTTAAGAAAAAAGAAGATAATGGGGATGGGTAATTGGGTTGATTTTTTGATTGTTTAAACATAATAATTATATTATTGTGGGTTGAAAACCCTATGTACTCACCAGGTTTCCCAACCTGACCCACTCAGTTTATTTATATCACAGGTGTTGATATGAAGTGACATTACACTGAGAGATTTAAAGAGATGTAGATCACTAGTGTAAATAATTGTAAGTTCTGTTTATGCTTATGTTTCTGTATTAACGATGACATCCCAAACGTTTTAAAATGAAATAAATACGTTTCTTCGAAAATGTTTTAATAACGTATTTACCATGTTTTTCTGGGAACAAATTCCGCAACATTTTTATAAAATGAAGTACTCTGATTTTTATAAAGCATAAACAACATCGGTCTTTTCTGGCCGTGAAAATAGGGATGTCACACAGAGTTCCCAGAAATCATAATCATAAATCGAGGAAGTGTACGGTCACGCCTTCGCCTTCCCACAGTCATCCGCTGCACCTGAAACAATAATCGATAAATGTAAGCTCGAAGGCTTAGCGAGTTACCCCCAAAATACCAACGCCATACAATCATAATCATATCATATCATATAAACAAACAGAACAAAAATGTAGCTCGAGTCTACAGTGTGACTAGTCCGCCCGTACCGAGCCTTCAGTCAACCTGGTCCACTCTCTGAGTCTACAGTATGATTGGACCGCCTGCAACAGGCCTTCAGTCTATCTGGCCCACTCTCTGAGCCTCGGCACGTCTGGACCGTCCTCTCGGGGCCTTCAGCCTATCTGGACCGCTCGTCCGTCTGCATTCTATCCGGTCCGCCTTGGGTATATTGGTCTACAGCACGAAGCAGGACCCGCCTAAACCCAACCCCATACCAATCAAACAATCATGTGCACATAAATATCATGCGCTAGCATATATGTAATAGATAGTCATACTGATCTAACAGATCACTAACACAACAACCATCCTATAACCAGGATACTGACCTAACAGGTCACTAACATAACATCATCCTATATACCAGGATACCGACCTAAACCAGGTCCCTAACATATTACCATGCTAACTACCAGGATGAAAATCTAGCAGATCAATAAACATATCAAGCAAATACTCGGATACATATCCGATAAAGGGTCGGCCTTAGTGCCTTAGACCCTATTGATAGAGTGAGGATAACTCACCTCGCAATGCCGATCAGAACTGAAGTATCGACTCCCGAAGTGCTATCTCACCGAAAATCCTGTACTATACAAAATAACGAATGATGAGTCTACATATGGGCTATCAATCCTGACTAAGGGTCCATATAGTCCATTTTGTCTTTTCTCTAATTTGGGCCAAGGCCCCAACACTAGGTAAGCCTACCAAGCCCACTAGTGGCCCACTAATGGCCCAGTTTGCTAAATTGGACCCAATCCCCCTAATAGGCCTTACCCTAAGCCCAAACATCTTCTTGGACCACATTATCTGACTTCTGATGGCCCACTAAGGCCCAAAGAACCAAAATCCCCTGCATGGCCCAAACTGAGGCCCAAAACTCGCAAGGCCCATATCTGATGAGTACGTTGGGTGTACTCTTATGTATTTTGGGCGTACTAGCTAAATGGTGAGTACGTTGGGCGTACCTGCATGTACGCTCAGCGTACTCCCATGTTAACTCCCATGTTAAGTCACTTTCCCATTAAGTGCTTAATACTCAAATCCAGAAGCAACAATCACAGATCCAAGTCCTTTTCAACGTCTTAATCCATAAAGTCACTGACTTGATGACTTTACATGACCCTAATAAGCCCAAACTCCAAAATAGCATTCCATTCTCATAGGGTTGATCTTAAGTCATGCATGAATTTAATAAGACATTCAAGATGGCAATTTTCTGCCTTAGGGACTCATTTTGAACTGAGAGTGGCAACTATAAGTCCAAAAATCGGATTTGAACCATAAAGTTCTATATTTGGGACCAAAATGACTTCAAAACCACACTACACTAGATCTAAGCATTCTTGAGGAAAGTTATGAACTTTATACCTCCAAAGAGTCTCAAATTATGATGCTATTCCAGATCTATGAGCTCAAACTTCCCAAGTCCTTCCTTGCCAATTTTTTATTTCCTCTTCCAAGCTTAAAATCACCAAGATGGGCTTCTCAAGATTAAAATCACACAATAATGAAGGGATGATCCGTTCTAGGGTTTCTCTAAGGTTGGGGAGGATGATAAAGGGCTAGGGTTCAAGTCCTCATGTTCTTTATATAGTGCTTGACTCTAAAATTAGGGTTTAGTGTTACTGAGCGTACATTGGGCGTACATCTCGTATGTTGGGGTACGTCTCCAACACCCGTGACCATTTAACCTTCTACACTGGCGTACTCACCCACCTGCCACCTTTGCATGCATGGTCCTTTCTTGCCACTTCCTTCCAACCAAGGGCCAAAAATGAAATAATTAAAATCCGAGGGATGAATTTGAAGCTACTTGAAAAATGGGATGTTACAAAAGTTCGGAGCTTTATGACTTACAATGGTCCAAAAGCTCAAAGAAAAGGTAAGGTAGAAACTAGATTTCCAAGATGTTGCTCCACCATGGTCTTCTTCCACTGCAATGAGTCAAGAACCACCAAAGAATGCTTCAAAGACCACACAAATGGCTAAGGGCTTCAAGATGGCCGAGATTAGGGTTTCCATGAGACAAGAGGGTGGGGGAGGCTAAGTATGGGCAACCTTAGCCCTCTCATTCCATTACACACCAGAAATATTTGGGTTTTGGTCATCAAACCGTTCTCACTTCGTGAGCATTCAAAGTCTCACATCGTATGGCTCAAAAACATAGGGTCAACTAGTCAATGGTCACTCACGACGTGACCACCATGTCTCATGTCGTAACCCACATCCAAAAGTTATAATTAATTAAATAAGTACCTCCAAGACCTGGTTGTTACAAGTGAAAGTACATTGATCAATATGGGTGAGCTACTAATAACATGGAAGCATTGGTAGGCCCTTGAGCTACCAGAGGGCAAGAAATTTAGAATAAACAAAGTTCAGTCCATGAAGGAAAGCTAAATTTGAATTTGGTTTTGTCCTAAACCTTGTCTTATGATTGTAGGTTGCAAATGATAGATTCACATGGATGGAAACGTATGCACCATAGAATCTAGGTGTAAAAGTTTTCACTCTAATTCATGAGAGTGATTATGAGGAAACACTTTTTCTAGTAGATTTTAAAGATCTGATAAAGATCAATATGGATATTGGCTATGTTAATTGCATACTTAAATTCATAATATGATCACGACATCCCTCTTTGTATTTCGAATTGTGAGAAATGGTAAGGAATTGTTTGATCTTTCAAAATTATAGTTATAAGTTTTGACAAGGGTTTAAACACAGACACATATATGCTATAGAATGAAGGTGTATAAGCTTAAGAATTATAGTTGGAGACTTATCGAAGCATCGCATAACAAAAATTTATACTTAAGCAAGAAAGTCAAGAATATTGATTTTTAGATGTCCAGTTGATTTCTGGGTACATGTCAAATCTAGTGGGAGCATAATTGTTATGCTAGTATTGCGTGTTGACAATACTGTTCGTAAGGAACGAAGTTTTGAATTTGCAAATTGCAAAGTTTGGGAATTCTTTCGCTATGGTAGGCTTAAGGGAGAGAGCACTCATACTTCTTTTCAAATCTAAAAGTTTAGATTGCATAGTTTAATAGAACTTAGTCATAACCATATGTGAATATCACGTTGAAATGGTTAAACATAGGAAAATTCATATATTAATATATTATAGCAAGAGATTGAACAGATATCGGATATAATAAATCGAGTCTCATATGCTTCAAATATAGGATTGATTTCAAATGCTATAATATTAACTCATTCTAATTTTTCCAAATGCCTTGGGCATTGAGAGGAAAAGGATTAGAATTTTTGTGTGACTAGAGTTGCTAAACAACTGTCAAGAACATTCTAAGGTTTACTAAATGATTGGGTTCTTGTGGAAAGTTGGAAGTATGGTATTGTTTAGATGAGCCGTAGTGACATGTTCAAAATTAAGATGATTCTTGATAAAAATTGATGGTCATATGGGAATATGGAAATGTTTCCATAATGGGAGATACTTGAGAAATCTATAAGTAAGTTGGAAACTTTAATGCAAGAGAAGTGTTTAAGGAGTGTACCTTGAATTAGAACCTTCATTACCATGGAATTGTTTCTAGTAAAAAAGTTCCAACGGAATATTCTGTAATATCGTTGGCTCTTTCTATGTGACTTTGAATCCTCAACATCATAGAAAATCAATGCATGTAAAGTTGGAATTTCAATACATTCTAGATAGTAAAAAAATTGGAATTGTGAAATGAGCATCATTAGAATAATGTCTAGTTGCTCTGTTCACAAAGGAAGGACCATAGAGAGGCATAGTATGCATGATCATAACATAGCATGATTGATGCTTAATTCAAGTGGTTAGTTGATTACTTGAAACATTATACAATGAATAAAGTCGTAATTATTATGGTGATTAAACAATATAGATTTATTTATTTTCAATTGGTTTGAGACCATAGTTAATTAGTTTATTAATGTGTTTCATTTTGTGTGTTTTACTTCCTAAATAATTTGATTATTCGAATTCCACAGTCACTCATAATTTTGGAAGTAAGTAGTAAAATTAAGGTTGTCATGAATTAGATTGTAGATTGTCTAAGGAATTTTGAGATAGCAATTGTATTGCTACAATGTTCATGAGTACTTAGAAAATGGAGATATGAGTATTGGATAAACCGACACTCAAAGAATCACTTCATAGATTTTATCATGAGTAATTCTGAGACGATAATATCTTATATTCTTGAAATGCAAATATATGAGTTCTAATTTACAAGTCGGTTGTGCATTGGTGTTCCATAAACGCATCAGTAACTTGATGTTATAAAATGTAGTGTCATGTGCGATTTGGTGAGTAAAAGATACAAGCATATGAGTCAAAGTTTATCCGTTCCTTTTGCCTTAACAGGAGAAGCGATATCTTTGGGCCCCTCAATGATTTGATGTCGACATCTGAAGTGCTTGGCCGAGCCTAGACTAAATTGATGTGTTCAGTTAGTAGTCTGAATTTAGTCGTCATAAATCAGGAAATCGAGAAACAAAATTTTGGACAATAAGATTGATTTCAATCCATGTCTCATATCCATATGATATCTTGAAGAATGAAGGAATATTTAATCACTTATCTAAAGGAAAATCTTCTGATCGGATCAGAGTTCGGCAGTTGCTTTGGAAGCACCATTTGCTGATAATTTAGAAGTTATACCGGCCATTGTAGTTATAGACTTATCCAAGTGGTAGACTGTTGGATTAGGTGTCTAAGCCAATAACTAAAATTGGTATATACTTGAATTATTAACAAAATCCTTTTGGGTTGCCCTCAAACCTGGTAATTGAATAAGATAACTTATAGAGAAAGAGACTGATTTATTAATTTATTATATGATTAATAAACTAATTAGAAATCAAATTAAATGATTTGTTAATATATTATAAGAATAACATATTAATTAGGAATAGTATTGTTTAATTAAGAATTAATCAGAAATTAATTAGAACTAATTTGGGTATTAATTGGATTAATTAAAAGTTTAAGGACTTAAGCTATAATTGTTCAATAGTTGAACAAGAAGGTGTTCCAAAACCTTCCTCCGTTTGGACGATTTTCTAGGGTTTTAGGAGCTTCTGGAATGTGCATTGGAGATAATTAAGAAACCAGATAATTACCTAATTTAAGATATTGTTATTTTAATCAAGTAAGGCTTATATGGGATTCTTCTAACAGCTATATAAAGGGCCCTATAACATCAATTATTGGCCACTCTATATTCTCTAGAGATAGCCGAAAATTGACATCCCTCTCCTCTCTCTTCAAGTTTCCTTAGTTGCAAGGATTTGGGTGTGAACCATTATAGGCAAGACATTTTTGCTGCTAGCTTCCAAATCAAAGAAGAAAAGATTCTTGATTGTTTACTACAACAATCAAAAAGGTATGTGATTCCTAACTTGTTTTTCAATTTCGAAAATAGTTAGGGTTCATATGGTTTTTGTTGTTCAATAGAATGTTACTTCAATAGTGTTATGACTTAGATCTTTAAGTTGCATGTACCCTTAAGTGTTAAGGATTTATCTGTGTTATTACATGTAAAAGCCATCATCTTCGGCACTCATTGGAGCTGTTGATCTGGAGAAAGGAGGTCGATGGAGTTAGAGAACCGGAGATCAAAGAGAAAAGTAGAAGACAACGTTTTCTGATGTTCTTGCGAAGCAAATGGTTGAAGACGAAGCACACACATAGATTTTGAGGTATAGAAGGTTGACATCGGCGGTAGGTGGCATCGATTGTTATAAATCTGGAGGTGGTTTGAAGTCGTCGACAACAAAGGTTCACCAAAGTAGAAAAGAAGGAGAGACATCGACGGTGTTGGAAAGCGTAGGAGATTGTATGGCCGACATCCGTAACGGAAATGGTGGCGGCGGCGACGGCTGGAGGTTTTTAGTGAAAATCCAACTAAATCTGAATAGATATGAAAAATCGATGGTTCATGCGATCTGGTGGCTTGAAATTTGGCGATCTGTTAGCGGTAGTGATAGCAGGATGTGGTGGCAGTAGGTTGGATGGTGGTGGTTTTCGTCAGAGGTAAGGTTGTCGGCGGCGCCGGTGATGATGATGGATATCATCGGAAGTAGGTGGCAGAGTTAGGTGGTAGAGTTTGTGTTCTTGAAGCTTCTTGATAGAATTTAAATTGAGTAAATTACACGAATCGTCCTACGTGCATGTGCCAAAAGGCACGTTTAGTCCCTATTTTAAAAAATTAACTCGGATCGTCCTTCATTTGTTTTAAACTTGCATGTTTCATCCCTATTGACATATAATGACTATTTTGTCCTTATTAATTTCTTTTTATATTTTTCTTTTATTTCTTTTATCATTTTTAGATTAAAATAAATGGAAAATAAGATAAATATCCCTTTCCATTTCCCTATCTTCTTCTACCTTCATCCCCTCTTTCTTAACCACTCCTAATTACCGGTACCCCATCACCACTATCATCTGGAAGCCTTAAAATTTGCAACAAAATTCATCCATAGCCATCATTTTCTTTACATATTATCCACCCCATGAAACCATATGTTGATCACCATCACTCCACCACCATCATCGTTTCCGTATTTTCGATCTACAAAAAATCAGAAGGCAAGAAGGTGAGGCGTGTGCTCGATTAAGATAAATTGTTCAAATATTAGGAATAACTCAAATGAACTAAAAGAAACAAAAAATATTCCCCATTGATTTTTGTTGTATGCGATCCCACAAAAGGAAATAGTCAACCCAAATAAAATTATCAGTAGACTTTAATGTATGCGAGTTATGTGTGCATCACATAGACACAGGCCGTCTCCTTCTTCTTGTTCTGTTTCAAATTCTGATCAAATCAATGTTTTATAAACCAGTTTTTTAGTTGAACCGGTATGGTGACCGGTTCCCGATTCGACTGCCGGGTCAACCGATTTTTATAATTTTCATCTTTTTTCTATTTTGTTACACATACATACATATATAAATCATGATTTCATGTTTACAAGTTCAAACATTAAAAATATACATAAAAATAAGTTGTAAATCAATCCAAATACATTATAATAACACATAACCAGAAGTTTTAGTGTTTTACATCAATTCATATACGTCAAAAAGAAAATAAAGTATAATACCAAAGAAAATAAAGTATAATACTGAAACAAAGTATAGTTGTAGATGAATAGAAACACATCAAAAAACTTTATAACATTTACCATATGTTTTTATTTAGAAAAACTAAATAGATTTGAAAAAAAAAATCACCAAAGTTTATTATGCAAATAGTTTTTTTCTAGATGTTTTTATTCGGTTTAACTGGTTCAACCGGTTTATTTTGACCGGTTCAACCAGATTTTTCTAAATATTGTCCGGTTCAATATGGTTCAGAAGTCGGCGTAAAATCGGTGATAGTTGAACCGCTCCCTCCCCCGGTTCACGGTCTAAGCGGTTCGACCGGCCGGTTCAAACTGGTTTTTAAAACATTGGATCAAATACCCACAAAGTCGCAGCCTCTCCTTCTCTCTAGATCGACCGCAGGTAGGTATCCTTCTTCTCAAAATCGATTGTAGGTGCCTTCTTTGATTTTGATTCCAGCCCCTCTCTCTCTCTCTCTCTCTCTCTCTCTCTCTCTCTCTCTCTCTCTCTCTCTCCAAAGAAATCGAGGTTCACCCTTCTTACCTTCAATTGAGTTGCAGGTTTTTTTGGATGGCAGATGTGGTGTTGGCTGCTAGCTTAGTGGATTATGGTGGTCCAATGGTGGCTAATTAATGTAGAAATGAAGGATTGTGAACGTTCAATGGTAAGGTGAGGCTTGAATTAGGTATGATTTTTGTGTGTTGGTCTTACTTAAGGCTTGAGATTTTCGGTGGTTGTTGGGTGTTCTTCAACAAAAGAGAAAGAGAGAAAGAAATTGTTTGTTAATGATTAAAAGATTATTTTTTAATAATGCATAATAATTAAAAAAAATGTCAAAAATAAATGAAAAAGAAATTAAAAAGGACATTATAGTCATTTTATGTCTCGTGAGGGATGAAGCGTGCAAATGTAAACTAATGAGAGATGAAACGTGCAACTTTTTACGATGTAAGAGACGGTCCAAATTAATTTTTGAAAATAAAAACTAAACATGTATTTTTTTTAATAATGACAGGTGTTGCTATTAAGACACCCTATAGATATCTTTATCAAAAATCAACCAATAGGTAACTATTTTTAATAACTAGGTTATAACCCGTGGACACCACGGATGAAATTTTAATATTACAAAAATTAATCATATTATAACTTAATTATCGAGCAATGATAAAATCATGAGTTTGTATGATGTAAGGAAAGGAAGTCAAAGAGAGAATGTACTCTTAATATGTTAGAACAAATTAAAACAATGTACTTTGCTTGGTTTGTTTATCGTAAACTATGTATTTAAATAATGGATGTTTATTGTTTATTGAAAATCATAAGCATATTTTTATATTAGAAGATTATATATACATAAATATGATTCTGTTTATTATAAAACGTATTTTTTTAAGTTTTTTTTTTAGTTTCATTGCAGGTAATTCCGACTTTTTTATTTCTAAAGGGGTCAACTTTTATTCCATGTAATAGTAAGCTTTTAGATAATATACAACATTAAAAAGAGCAAATAAACTTGATGTTGAACAAAATTATAAGAACTTAGACAATTTCCACATTGACACATGGACTATAACTATAATTTATATAGGGACCATAACTTGACAATTTCTACATTGACACAGGAACCATACCTGTAATTTATAGAGGGATCATAACTGTAATTTACATTAGGACCATTTATGTAATTTACACAATTACCATTTTTGTAATTTACACACGATCATTGAAGCTTTATCTCTTGTTTTATACACATTTATTTCAATCCCATTCATCAAGTACATCCGCATTGTTTTATAAATTTGATTGCTATTTCTTGCACATGTTACAACTTACAGGTAAGACAGTTGTTTTGTATGAAATCTAGAAATGGCATTGTACTTTTATAACCTGACCATTAACACCGGCTAACTCTAAAACAACACCAACCACGTGGAAGATTACACTTCTAATTCCAATTACTTTGACTGATTACATTCCTTTGCGAACCAAAAAAACGCATGTGCTTCATCAGCGGATTTTGACCGAATCAAATAGGAATTGGAATTTGTAATTTCTAAAAAAAGGACAAAAAAAGCAAACACTAACATTAACAAATATCACGAAATTTTATTATCTACTTTTTAATATTCGACTTAAGGCGTTCAAATACCTTATTGTGTTTAATATAACACATCACCTACTTCCCAAAATAGAAGAGAATATTAATAAAAAAAAAGGTTCATGATGAGAATATAAAGAACCTCTACCACTCTCTAAACCTAAGCAATACAAAAGTTCAATTTTAGGAAATTTTGTACTAAATGGAGCAACCACTGACATTCAGGTCTTTATTTAACTCAAGATTTAGGCAAATAAGGTATCCACTTTCGTGTATCTTTAGGTCCAAAAACTCCAATTTGATTTATATCATAATTAATGCAAAAAATGAAATTTTACCCTAAGAGATTAGAGAAAGTACCCGATATTTATTATGTAAAGATCACTATAAAATCCATTTTCATCTAATAAAGTCCTGATAACTTGCTATCATCCAAAAGAAAATAGATAACCAAGCAAAAAGTAAGTAATAATGGTATGTGTTACGACTTATGTGGGTGTGTGTGGAAGAGGGGGGGTCTAGAAAACAGATAATCATATAGGAAAAAAGGGGGAGATAATGAAGCTACATAGGTACAATCTTCATCACCAAATGCCAATAAGAAAAGTTGTTTGATATAATATTATTGTTATTAGGCATCATCATAAAACATCAATTTCTTAACCGCTTTTATCATTTACCTACTACAAGCATAAAACAATAAACTTGAACACAACATTTGACCAAAATTTATATGATTTATCATAAAAAAAAAATCTTTTTTGATGAGCATATACCAGTAACAAAAAACCGAACAACAATAATAAGAAGCAACAAAATTTAAATCAATTAGATTTTTTACAAACCTGCTTCAGCTAGGAGATTGATGTGGCATAATTGGCCACGATTGTTGATTTATGCATGCAACATGTAAGTAAATCTTCAAGAAAACATGTTTATTTTCTATGAGAATTAGGGTTCGAGAGGCAGCCAGATGGAGAGGAAAAGAATTTGGATTGGCCCCGATTAGAACAAACAAAAGGGTAGAACATAATGCAAATCTGAACTTTTTTGAGGACGGAGGATCATTACACCAGGTTAATTGGTCTTTTCTACCTCTTAACACATCGTCGATGATGGAATGGAGATGAAAAACAAAAAAATTAAAATTGCAGACGGCACACATTCAAAAAAAAAAGTCGTATATTAGGAGAGATACGCGGAAGGAAAATTGATTGTTGATTTCTTGCAAATTAAATTGGTGAATTGTAATTTAAACGGAATTCCTGATTAGTAGGAGGTGATGATGTAGAATTTACAGCAGAAGGAATGGGCGGGAAAAACAGGGAAATGAAAGTCGCGGTAGTGACACGTGGCAAGTAGGAGGAGCAAAAGGATGACACGTGTAGTTTAAGGGAGTCTTTTATTAAGATTATATAAGATCTTTTCAAAAAACAATATAATTTTAATCAATAAAAATACTTTAAAAATTATATAGGGTTTCTAAATGCTAAAATGGAATATCCATTTAGCCAACCTCTAACAAAAATGTCCTTAATAAAAAGATTCTTAAATAGGTTTGTAGCATTTTTAGCGAACCCCTAAAATAGTGACTCATTTGTCAATCGACCTCCATAACTTTGTTCACACTTCCTTCATAACTTCATTACAATATTGAGCTGACTTTTGATCTAGTCATACCCCTACGTCTTTGATAAGAATGTTTTACCTACACCTACCATTGACATTTTATTAAATATTCCACCGCTCTTCCGCCTACACCAACATAATTCATGTTTGATACAAATTTAATGTATGATCTTTAAAACAAAAGTATGGTATATAATGTATCTACATCATCCAATTAACAAAATTAAGCAAATTAATAATCAAAAACATACAAAAAAATGCGTGCTAGGATTGATCAACATGAACAGGAGAGGGTGAATTCCTGCATATTGGACATGATCCATTCATCTTAAGCCATTCGTCAATACATTCTGCATGAAAGCAATGCAGACACTCCGGTATACACCTTACACTCTCCTTCACATGATACTCCGATAAGCATATCGGACACACTGCATCATCATGTCCAGGGAGCCGTTTGCTTTCGCCCAGCACCACTTTCGTGTATGACTCGATGGTCATCTGGTCAAGTCCAACGATGGTTGGTGGCACAACGCCGTCGTCCACTGGGGCCACGGTGGTGGTGGTTCTCTGGGTACTGAAGAAGTCACCCCGCCGTCTATCCTTTGCACACATGAGGCAAGCGATCATAATGGAAGCTGCCATGGCTGGTATAGCCATCGCAAAAGCTATGATTTTGAATATGTGGGAAGGTTTCGGAACACCTGTGAATCAAAAATCAATAATCTTTTAATCGAATTCCAAATGGGTCAAGAAAGATATGAATCGATGATTGATGTTATACCGTTGTTATAGAAACATCTTGTCTCAGATGAGGAAATATTCGCATAACCACAGGAAACACCAGCTGCTTCACAAGTTTCACAATCAGGTTTCGACCATATCAAAATCATATCATCATCGATCCGTGTTGTAAACCCTTGATTTGATTGCTCCGACGTCACCGGCAGCCTGACATTAAGTCCGACGATCTGACATCCGGTGTTATTACCACTCAATGATCGCACATCATTCATTGAAGCAATAGCAAGAGTTGTAAAACTCGAATTACTCAAACAATCAACGGTGGTAAACCTATAACCAGACAAAGTCGCATCATTTGGACATCTCAAAAGAGTGTAATTTTGCATGTAGCTAGCAGCTGAGAAAGGTGAGTTGAAGAGGTCGATATTCAACAGCCTAGCCGGAAGACAGTTTGCAGGGTCGGAGATTCGCATAGCTTGTGATCGGTAGTTGATGCTCCTGACGGCGAATTCGCCGGAGGAGGAGATGTTGACAAGCAACGTACTGGGTCTTACACATCGGAGATCGAAGCCCAGAAAGCCGCAGGTTTGGGGTTGTTGACCGATTAACCGGAAGGGGAAACGAACGTTGTTTAGGTTTTGACCACAATATGAAAGTGGGCAATTTGGTTGTGCTGAAGAAAAAAGAGGAATTACGAGAAGATAGAAGAGAGTTTTTGTGAAAACATAGGCATAGGCATCCATGGATGCTCCTCGATTGTCGTGTGTTAAAAGATGACTTATTGAAGAAGGAAGGACATGTGGTTGGTAAAAGCAATCATATATATGAAACATAAATCCAAAGTCAAAAGCTTGTGTGTTCTGACAGTTGTGTTTTGTTTATGTATACAAGTTACACGACTTTTCTATTTTATTTTTGTCAAGTTACATCATCATTTGCCTCAATGAGTAAAGAATGTGTACCACTAAATAATTGACTATAAACAAACAAACAAATCAAAATCTTTCTTTCCATGAAAAAGAATACTCGATAATCATTTGAATGAAAAACGTTGGAAGATATGACTAGAATTTACATGCTATAAAGAAAAAAAAAAAGCAACTTTGGTTATATACTAAGTATAACTAATTCATGAAATTTCGACAATTGGAGGCTCTACATAAACAAGGGACTTTAACTTCATCTTGCTCATCTTGATCAAATTTGTAGTCATACCTGTCGCACCATATAATCATATCATTATATACATGTAAGTGACACGAAAACTTTATTAAAAACAAATTTCGTTATTGATTTTGACTGAATATAAATGGGACCCACAAAATGAAAATGAAATTAAAAAAAAATGGTCAACGAAAGTCATACGTCAATTCATCACCAGCGGCAACATTGCTTTTAGCAATGAGGACTATCCGGCTCTCCTCCTCACCCATACTCAAAATCCTAGCATAGCAATTCGGCATACACTGCAACAAAATAATAATAATAATAATAATAATAACATTTAGAATTATTAACCTATAAAAATAAAAGGTAGCCTTTAAAAATAAAGATATACCAAACCAAATAGGAACCTTACCGAATGGTTAATTAAGCGTGCCATATTACCCTTATTTGTGGCATCAATTACAATATCCTCACTAATCTTAAACAACTGCATTAAAAAAAATTAATCACAATAAACAAAAAAGAAAATATAAACGTATGTGAAACTTTATTCAAAAAAAAATTAATAGAAAACTCACATAGCAATCTTTCCCTTGAGATCTATATTTGACCTCTCTCAAATCTGCTACACTGCGCCTCACCTGCTCACCCCGGTATTCAAGAACCTCCAGATACGGAAAAAGAAACACAAGATTTAATTTTATTATTTTTTTAACAAAAATAATATAATTTAAAAACTAAAATACCATTTCTCCTTCTAGTATCTTCCTACGTGCAAAGAGGCCCCACCCATGTATTCCAGATTTACCAAAACACACACGATGTTTTTCCATCCTCTGTAAACTGTCGAGTCTTTCCTTGAATGTCAAACACGAATTCAAATCTTGAACTTCCTATAAAGTGTAAGCAAAACAAGTTAAATTACTAAATTACTAAAATACCCATTCCTAATAAAACAATTAAGTGGAAAAATTACACTGTTGGGAGTTAAGGAATCGATGGCATCTACAGGATGCTGAATTGGGCCCATAACTCGGTGAAACAACGCTTCCTTTACATCATTCTGGAAATTTTAAAAAAGAGTTTTTTAGTGTGAAAATAAAGAGAAAAGTTTAATGAAATATAACTTTTTACCTTGGTGGTTGATGGTGTATAAATGCGACACCTGGCAGCAGATAGAGGCTCAAACTCATTGTTCTCTGATGTTGAAGAAGAAGAAAGATTTACATTTGCACATGATACGAGTCTTGAGCCTCTAAAACTCTGTTTTTGATTCTGTTTTTGAAGCAATCCTGTTGCACAAAACACCTCTGATGAAGTCCTGATCACAATCCCATTGTCTGCTGGTGTTCTGCATATCAATATTTTTTTATAAACAAAATGTCATTAACAATAAAAATCATAAATATGATCAGATTTTATAACACTATCATATTCTTGTAAAAAGTATACCTGTGGATAGCACAGTATGTTGTCCATTTGGTGTTATAAATCCCACCTTTCTCAGACGAATGCAGCTGAAATTTTTTTAAATCTTTAATAAATCACAACTATTATTTTACATAAATGATAATAAAAAAAAGTCAACTAGTCAACTTACTTCAACACAGTATCCAGCACGTGAAGCGCACATTGCATGAAAGAAAGTGGCACATTTGCAACACTGTATGCAAGAACCATGAATTTGCTTGCAAATTACACATGCCTACAATATTACCCACAAAAATAAAAAAGTTGCCACGTCAGCAATGTATTTATTAATTACATGTGGACAATGAAAACTTGTTATCTATTAGCTTTTTTACCTTAACAAATGAATCAGGTGGAATCCTTAAAAGCCCAGTTGCAGGTTCCATTTTTTCATCACTTAAAAAAGCAACTTCAGGTCTAAACCATGCACAGATGACGTGGACCCACAAGGGTTCTATATCACTTGGCTTCATAGCCCCACCTATAATTTTAAAAAA
Source organism: Lactuca sativa (assembly GCF_002870075.4). NCBI lineage: Eukaryota > Viridiplantae > Streptophyta > Magnoliopsida > Asterales > Asteraceae > Lactuca > Lactuca sativa. The sequence continues at coordinate 53,270,898 of NC_056626.2, read as the reverse complement.
ATTAATTACCAAAAATAATCCCAAAAAAGTTTATAATTCATTTACCTTTAACAGGACATAGACAACATTCTCTTTCAATTTCAGGTGTTTCACATGCCCTACAAACCCAAGATGTGAAGTCATGAACATCTCTAACTCCATAACATTCTTGATGCACAGCTATTTGACACCTGGACCAATTAAAAAAGAGTTTGATTATTCTATTTTACATGTGGGATTTTTAACATAAAAGTACACAAGATAATTGAAAGAAAGAAAGACCTGTTGCAGATGATAATTTTGTTGATATCATAATCTTCATCCCATCTACATATAGCACATCTTTCAGTTGTCCACTTTGCATGAATAGGTTCATACTTCTCTGAAATTGTTACAGAAACATTTTATATATAAAATTCGTTCATAAACATTAAACAACAATAAAAGAATCATATGATTATTAATTACCTTGAAGAAATGAAAATAACTGTTGTTCATCTAAAGGAGAAGACTTAACATAATGAACGTTATTATCTGCAAGCTGCAATGTTAAAATGTTACTAAAAGATAATAAATCAAAACATATGCAGTATTCTGTATTCATATTATCATTAAAAAAGATAAGAAAATAAAATCACCATTTTTTCGAGGGGTAACATTGAACCCTTGACTTTAATGCTGACTTTCCACTTTTTTGCTCTGGAACCAGTATGGCGTTCCCATTCAGATGGGGTTTGTTTTCTTGTCCCACATGAACCACATTTACACTCAACTCTGATAAAAAGAATATAAATAAATAATATAAATCAATTAACTATAAGTATTATATTATCATAATTGTGTTTGTTTTTTCTATGGGGTCTTACAAATGAAGATTTGGATAATAAATCCCTTCCATGTTGTTGCAGATGACACTTATTTTATCAGGCAATGTACTTTGAGCATTATTTTCTGTTAATCTGCTGAAAATATATCAAATCATCAGAATTAAATCTAAAACGAAACTAAAAATTGACAACATTCTCATCATGAAAAGTTTGAATACCGGGGTTTTGGTGGGGATTTATCTACAGCTAATTGGTCAACAGAAGGTTGACTTTTGCATTCTGTAATGATATTCTTATTAACTTTTGGAGTACAACGCTCACACAAAGCATTATTCATTGTTTCATTTGGAAAAATCAAACCACAGCTCTCACATGGTTGCTCCTCTTTCTTATTATAAACAATCTGCAACAAGAAAAGCAAACATTCACATCAAAGTTTCTACAAAAGCCTAAAGGAAATAAGAAGAAATGTATGCAACAAAACTTGCCTTTTTACTTTTGAAATATGTAAGATGACGTTCTGTAGCAGTTTTCACTTTGATCTCAACAAGATCGGAATCAGAATCCGAATCGGGGTCAGAATCGGAATCCGAATCGGGTTCACAATCGGAAGCGGAATCGGAATCACTTGAACATTCTTGTTTGTCCTCATAGCAAGAATTCAAATTCCCATTTTCAATAATGTATGCTTCTTCTATTGCCTTACGAAAATCATCTGGTTTGCATCCGTACAATTGAGTTTGTCCCTGAAATCTGAAGAGAAATCAACTCATTAAAACTCGTTATTAGTTTCTTGAAAACATAAAGGTACAAGCGTTTAAAGCACACACCTGTCTAAATACTCCAAAAAAGGAAATATCATTCCGTCTTTCACCCATGCATAATCCTGAAACATCAGCGAGACTTAATTAGGGCTAAAAATTAGTTAACAGACGCAAGACATGTAGACACGTGGCTGAATGGAGAAAGAGATTACCCTTGTTCCTCTTTTTGAATACCCATAAAACATAACACAAGCAGTGTTTGGAACGCGGGCTTTCTTTACAGATACAGGAGCTTCTTGTTGTGCATCGATCACAATAGCTGGCCAAGCTGGAAACCTATTCGAGCATTTTGCCCACACAATTTCACCTCTATGAAAATCTCCATGTGCATAAGATTCCTTCTTGTTTTTATTCTTGATTGTCTTTCTCGCCTTCTTATTGCTGTTAAAATTATTATTACCAATTGAAGTTGCAGAACTAGAGGAACTTGTGTACATTTCACCCACCATCACTTCCATACTCTGTTTCTTCGGTACTGATTCTCTGTCACAAAATGGGCTTTTGCGCTTCTTTATGTTCGTAATCATATCGGTATCATTCTCTTTCTTCCACAAACCTATAACTGAATCGTTAAATCGCGAGGGACATACTGATAGACGACTTCGAGAAGACTTGAGTAATTGAATTGAACCTGAACTCGACTTCAAATCGGTAGGGGTACATGGAACTCCTCCGGTGCACCAAGCGTTAACGACGTTTTCGTAGTCGATAAAACAGGCTTCCTTATCAGCATTTGCCACGAACACGGTGTTTGTTCTTTGTTTCTTGGTAAAACTCCCAGAAGGGTAATGACGATGTGAATCATCTGTCGTATCCGCATCAATTTCCTCCAATTTGCAGCGTTTAACATTCGGCATTTTTGATCGCACCATCGGTTCAATCATCTTCTTCCCTGACCGTAACAATTATCCATCGTTAACCCTCTTTTCATACCAGAAATCTCAATAGAAACCCTAACTTCAGTCCGGTTTGGTGGAGAAAGAAACAAAAACGTATCAAGATTTATCGGTTCAGATAGAAAGAATGTGGGAATTTTGCGACCCACCGCCAAGCTAATATAATGAAAGAATGGTTCGTTAATTGAGATAATTAGAACAGATAAACATTCTACAGCCTCCGAAACAACCCGTTCGAATTCGGAATTATCAATTAATTCCCCAAAAAATTCAGCAATTCCAATCAATTCAATCGAACATGGTAACCCAAAGAAAAGAAACCCTAATTCACGGAATCGAGGGGTTTAAACGACGAAAAGACTCGACAACTGATCCCAAATCAAACGAATTAAATCTGGGATTCTGCAACAGAAATTTAGAAAGAAAAAACGCAGCAGCACAGAGGCATGGGAGATAAAGAATTAGGATTTTGTTCTTGCAGTTGCATAAACAATCAAATGTTGTGCTTCTGTCAGCGTGAATATTAAAGGATACAGAGAGTTACACAAATGCCACTTCGGCTATTTGTGTATTTTCACATTTAGCCCTAAAATAACACAAATTTCATCTTGTTTTTCTTGTAGGCTACTCTTCCTTAAACCGGTTACAACTTACAATGTTGTGTTTGGAACGTTTGTTTTGATTATTATTATTATTATTATTATTATTATTATTATTATTATTATTATTATTTTAAAACCCATAGAAATTACGATTAAAAAATCTTTATTCATAATTTACAGAGGTAATGAAATATCAAAGATTTACAACCACAGTTTCGGATTAAACGTTTAAAATATAATAATAATTATATACTTTAGCGAACAATTAAAATCCTTAATTATATTAATTAGTTCTTCATATCTGTTACGAACTAATAAATATTTATTGTATGCATGATATGTGGATAAATATTCTGAGTATATAATATTTATAGAATATCTCAATATAAAAATTATCGTTAAACGATAAAATAAAGAATAAAAATAAAATATTATTTAAGATAAATAATCTTAATAAAAGTTGTAGTAGACGTAATGACAATTTTATGGATATAAAAAACGTTTAAATCTGACTTTGTATGAGTATGTTATGATTTGTCTAAGTTTCGCGTTCAAACCGATACAGTAATGTGCGTCATAAAAGGTGAAACGGGGATATGTTGTTTTTTAACCAAAGTAATATAAGTGAAAGTCGAAGTACTGGCCAATAGGAACACATCGATATAAAGAACGTTAAAATCTGACTTCGTGTGATTAAGTTATGATTTTTCAAAGTTTCGAGTGCGACACAGTACAACAGTGTGCAACACAAAAATCGAAATTAAAATAGGTTCGTTGTTAGCCAAAACAATATAAACAAGAGTTGAAGATGTTGTAAATCCGAATTTGTCGATATAAAGACAGTCGAGAACGGAGCTTGTATGTGAAGGATATAAGCGGAACTTGGTTCCTAAGTTTCGAAACGTGGTGAAATATGTTCAAATTTATAAAATTGAAATAAAATGAGAATTAGCTGACGGAGTCTAAATGAAAGTTGCAGTACTCGTCGATATAAAAGTAAGGATATAAAGAACGTCGAAAACAGAGTTTGTATGAAAAAATTAAGAATTTCACAACGTTATTTATAGTCTAAGTCACCTCGAATCGAAACACAAAAAACAAAATGAGAACTAGTCGAAAAAGTCAAAATTAAAGTTGTAGTATTTATCGATAGCTACGCATACATATAAAAAACCATTGAAAACGGAGATCGTATATGAAAGTTATGAATTTCAGAAAAATTAATAAATTTGGACGACCCGGATCAACGCCACATGTCGCAATCAGAATAGGCCCTTCATCCCTAAGTTCGGGCGACGTGGACGCACCAAGAGCTACCACGTGGGCAGGGCGCGGCTCACCTAGGTGTGACGCGACTTTCCTGTTTGGCTATATATACTTCTGTTTTTTATCACTTTTCTTCACAAAACTTCTTCATTTCTTTCTCAAAATTTCTGAAGGACCCGAGGCCGGACTTTAGTATTTCTTAGATGTTAGTAGAAAAGCTTTGGAACCCAAAAAGGCCCGAGAAATAGAGTTTTTGGTTTGAAGTCTTCCTGCGTAATGTTCATCCCTCTCAATTGTTCTGCTTCAAGGTTTCTTTATTCACTCAGTATCTTACCATTAAAGTTATGAAATCTTTTTTCATCTTCTTAATATTTGTACTGTGGATTCGTGTTTAAATCAGTTGTATTCTTAACAAGAATCCAATTATAAACCCTAAAATCAAAATCTCTTCTTGATCGCGGTTTTGTTCCTGACTCGGCACATCAAGCGCCTCTCCACTTACGAACGTCAACGGTGTTCCTGGTACTTCCATCTGCCTTCTCAATTTCCTCTAATTATTGATTTCTAAGTACAATTTTGAAAACCTACATTTGCCGCATTGGATCAGGGCATGATCATTAGAACTATAGTTTTTATGTAGCGATTTCATTTTTTTTTACTAATCTTTATTCATTTAAATTGATTATAAACAGATCTTCTTTCTGTTGATTGGTGTTGTGTTTTAGCTTCATCAACACAAATCATGGAGGTTAGTTTTAGAATATGAACTATTTATTCTTTAACCAAGCATAAATATACTTCTTCTCAGTTATTAACTTGTTTGATTTTCAAATTGCATGTGAAAAATAGAATCCAATTTGACATTGATAAGATAAAGGAGACATTCGAACCTGATAATAGTTGTGGCCATGGAGGAGTCATTGGTGTTGGATTAGTGTCTAAGCCCATAACTATATTTGGTATGTGCTTGACCCGGTTGTGCATGGTCCTTTTGGGTTGCCTTCGCCAAAGCAACTTGACAAGGTAATTTAAAGAGAGAGAGAGAGAGAGAGAGAGAGAGAGAGGGAATATTATGGTTTATTAATATATTATAAGAATAATATATTAAAGGAGAAATCATATTTATTTAATTAGTATTGGTCATAAATTAATTAGGAATTAATTTGGTGACTAAAAGAGATTAATTAAATAAAGGGGCATAAACTGTCAAATGTATGATAGTTGAGTTTTGGGCTGGGAAACCTAATGGACTTAAGGGGGAACGAAATTATGATGGGGATCCATCATAATTTCGTCCAAGGCCTTGTTCCAGAAGGTTCTTTGGGCTGCTTAGTGGCTAAGCTGTCCATTAGGGTTTAGACTGAAACCCTAGCAGCCTATAGTATAAATATGACCCCTAGGCTATGAAAATCGGCTACACTTGATTCCAAGAGAACCCTAGGGCCGATTTTAGCATCTCTTACCATCTCTCATATTGCCTTCTTTCTTGTGGGGTTTGTGAACCATTAGAGGAGTTACAATTGTGACTCTAAGCTCAAGATCAAGAAGACTACAAGGATTTCAAGCTATTTGAAAGAGGTAAACACTTAGATCTGTTCTTATGATGTTGATTTCGAAATATATATGATAGATCTAGGGTTGTAAGTTTTGGATTCAAAGCATGTACAATAGAGAAACCTAGATCCAAGCATTAGGGTTTGTATGAGCACATAGGATTGTTCTTATGCATAAAACCCATCAGTGGTATCAGAGCCATGATTGGTTTTCAGTTTTATGTGATGCTTTAACTGTTTAATTGCTGAAAATCATGTTTTCTTGCCTCTGCCTGACTCAACTCGGCGAGTCAATATCTGGACTCAGCGAGTTGGCCCTACTCGGCAAGTCTGTGCATTAGGCAGAGGATATTTCGGGATTTTGTTGCTGTTTTGTCATGGGATTAATGCCTAAATCGTTTTTTGAAGATAAAATCCAGATTTTATTGTATTTGAATGATTATCCCTGCCAAAACAACAGATAATTTCAAATCTTTTGAATATTAGTTGTTTATATGATAAATATGGATTATTTAAATTATTTGGTAATTATCTTGTGACTAAAATTGGATTAGGTCAAATATAGATAATTATAAAATTAATTGTTTATTTTGTATTATTTGTTATTTGATCCCTTATGTTTTGAAAAGTTCAAAACTTGTCGTCAAGTTTTGAAATTTAAATTTTGTGATTAAAAGTTTAATTTTGAATAATTTAAATTTCAAACCCTTAGAATTTTACAAGTTTAAAATTCAACCCTATACTATTATATTATTACAAGCTTAATATATATATATATATATATATATATATATATATATATATATATATATATATATATATATATATATATATATATATATAACTTAAAATGCTAGTCTTACCGTTAGTAGGCCTCATTCACGAAGCCAGTCTATAAGGTGGGTATAAGGTTGCTGCCTATAAAATGACGCTTAATGGGTGTACACTCACACCCACCACTTGCTTGACTGGTGGAGGGTCGTTAGCCGAACGAGTAGGATAGGGAAATCCTCTCCTCATTAAAAGTATAATGTAAGATACAAAGTAACTACAATGTTTTACAAATTCCCAATCTTAGTAACTTTAGGGTAAAATGTGAAAATGATGCTAACCCATGGAATTACACTTTGTACCCTTTTCAAACGTTGGTGGATCTCATGTGGTTAACCGGCACACTAATTTGGGGATGACATTGGTAGCGAAGGGTGACTCGATGTTTGTCATAGATCAATGGAGCGTGTGTGGTTTACCGGTACATTGATTAGGTGATAGAGACATTGAGTGCACCATGTTGATTCACATGGTTATTCACAACTTGTTTGCGATCCTCGGTATCCCAGTCGCAAATTTGAAGTGCATATCGAGATTTAAACATGCCATTGAAAAGTTCAATGAATCTCAAAGATCTAGGAGTTTTCAAATACATTTAAAACTTAAATATCTTTTTCGTTTTTCATGGTGAGAATTAGTGAATCGTCATTCACTTACCTTCAAATTATTTACTTTTAGAGTACGGCATCCCTTTCTAAGTTGTAAATAATGTTGTTGGGTCCTAGCCCTAATTTCTCATTTGGGTGTTTAATTAGGGACTCATTTCTAATCAAACTTTGTTCCTTTCTTTTTTAGATGTCTACAAACAACAACAACAACAACAACGCTTCTGGGTCATTCTCGTTGATGAACCTATGTCAAAAGGTGACATTTGATGGGTCAAACTTCAACGAGTGGATGAGGTACATTCGTATGATCACACGCTACGAGGACAAAGAATATGTCCTCGATGAAAATCTTGAAAAGATCATCCCAGATGTTGCTACTCCTGAAGAGTTGGCCGCCTTTGAGGCCCACGAGCGTGATGCTACGAAAGTTCATTGCATCATGTTGGCCACCATGAACCTCGAACTCCAAAAGTCCTATGAGGACATGTATCCGTATGAAATGCATCAGGATTTGCTGGACAGGTATCACCAGAGCGCGAGGCAAGAGCGTTATAAGATCATTACTAACATGATCACCGCTAAGATAGGGAGTGGAGAATCCCTAACCTCTCATTTGCAGAAAATGCAGAGGTATGTTGATCGTCTTCTCAAACTTAATGTTAAGTTTGATGAGGATTTGGCTATCGACATAATCCTCCACTCCTTGCCCTCCTGCTACAATCAGTTCAGGATGACCTACCACATGAACAAGGAGGAGGTCTCCTTAAGCAAGCTCCAAGGACTGTTGAGGACTGTTGAGAGCAACCTCAAAGACAAATTTGTTGCACCATCCCCTACTGTGGCTGCTCCTGTGATGGCAATTGGTCAAGGAAAGGGTAAAAAGAGGAAGGCTCCATGCAAGAGCCACCAAAAGGGTACGTCCCGTGATGGTTCATCATCTAGTAGGACCAAAGCAGGCCCCGCTAAACCCTCCTCCGATCCCAAGGAAGCAGAGTGCTTTTATTGCCACGAAAAGGGCCACTGGAAATGAAGCTACCCTAAGTATCTGCAAGATATAAAAGATGGGAAGATTAAGCCCACCTTTGCAGGTATGTATTCTATTAAATCTAATAACTCATCATTTGCTACTTCATGGGTTCTTGATACAGGGTGTGGATTCCACATTTATTCTGATATGTAGGGCCTAAAAAGAAGTAGGGAAGTGGAACATGGAAAGATGAACTTGATTATGGGAAACAGAAGATCATCGCATGTGACCAAATTCGAAGTTTATTCTTTAGTGTTGAGTAATGTGTTAGGGCTAGATTTAAATAATTGTTGTTATTCGCCAGGTATGGCAAGAAACATTATTTAATTTCATGGATTGTTTAGATAAGGCTTCAGATATTCTTTTGATAATAGTAATGGTTCTATTAATGTTTATTTGAATGGTGTCTTTTATTCCAATGCATTACCTTGTAATGGGATTTATGAATCTGTGATGGTTGTTGATAATTTAGGAAATGATTTTTTGAATATTGATTCGTCTACTATCCTAGACAAAGCATGCTTGTGGCATTGTCGCCTTGGCCATGTCAACAAGAAATGCATAGCCCAACTCCAAAAGGATGGAGTGTTGGAGTCATTTGACCTTAAGGTCGATGACATGTGTGAATCTTGTTTACTTGGGAAGATGACCAAGTCACCCTTTACTGGCACTTGTGAAAGGGGTGAGGGTCTATTGGATCTTATACACACTGATGTGTGTGGGCCCTTTAGGTCCACCACAAGGGATGCTTGCCGCTTCTACATGACTTTTACGGATGATTATAGCAGATATGGATATATCTACTTAATCAACCAAAAGTCGGAAACCTTTGAAAAGTTCAAAGAGTTTAAGAATGAAGTGGAGAATCAACTGGGCAGGAAAATCAAGATGCTTCGGTCAGACCGAGGAGGAGAGTGCCTAAGTCTTGAGTTTCACGACTATCTAAAAGAATGCAGAATTGTTTCGCAATTGACGCCTCCGAGAACGCCACAATTGAATGGTGTGGCTGAGAGATGTAATCGGACCTTGTTGGACATGGTTCGTTCTATGATGAGTCGGACTTCGTTACCAATAGATTTCTGGGGGTATGCCTTAGAGACTGTCGCCCATATCCTTAACTTAATTCCCACCAAGAAGGTTACCAAGACTCCTCACGAGATGTGGACAGGGAAAGCTCCCTCGTTGGCACATATTAAGGTTTGGGGATGCGAGGATTTCGTAAGACAAGAGACTCACGACAAGCTCGAACCTCGTAGTAAGAAGTGTTATTTCATCGACTATCCGCAGAAGTCTTTTGGCTATCTTTTCTATAGACCGAGTGACAATGTTGTCATCGTTGCTAGAAGAGGAGTTTTCCAAGAAAGGGAATTGATAAGCCAAGAGGACAGTGGGAGGCAAATTGATCTTGAGGAGATTCAAGAGCAAAGCGATGAAGGAACCTCTAACAGTGGCACTCAACCTGACGAGGAAACTCCTGTTGAACCTGTTGATGAGTCCTTACCTCTTAGACGTACTAGTAGGGTTAGTGTTCAACCCTAGTTTTATGGTTTTCATATTACTAGTGAAGGGGATACGTTTAGTAGTGATGAAATACTAATGAATTTGGACGAACCTAGCAGCTACAAGGAAGCCATGGCAGGCTCGGAGTCTGCTAAATGGAAAGAGGCGATGGACAGCGAGATTTAGTCCATGTACGACAACCAAGTTTGGAATTTGGTTGATAATGTACCGGGCCGTAAGACAGTCGGGTGTAAGTGGATCTTTAAGAAGAAGACGGACATGGATGGGAAAGTGCATACTTATAAAGCACGGATTGGTTGCGAAGGGATTTCCTCAAACTCCCGGAGTTGACTATGATGAGACCTTCTCACCAGTTGCGAAGATAAAGTCTATTAGGGTAATGCTCGCAATAGTTGCGTTTCATGATTATGAAATATGGCAGATGGACATGAAAATCGCTTTCCTTAATGGAAAGTTGGCTGAGGATGTTTACATGAATCAGCCAGAGGGTTTTGTCGATGCGAAGCATCCAAATAGAGTGTGCAAGCTTGAGAAATCCATTTATGGATTGAAACAAGCATCTCGCAGATGGAATCTTTGTTTTGATGAGAAAGTTAAAGATTTTGGCTTTCGACGAAGCGAAGATGAATCTTGTGTATATGTCAAAGTCAGTGGGAGTATAGTGAGCTTCCTCGTATTGTATGTCGATGACATACTGCGCATAGGAAACGACGTCCCAACCTTGCATGAGGTCAAGTACTGGCTTGGGAAATGTTTCGCTATGAAGGACCTCGGAAGAGGCTGCTTATATTCTGGGAATAAGGATGGTGAGAAACAGGGAAACGAGATTGATAGGACTCAGTCAGGATACATACTTGGATAAGGTACTAAAGCGTTTTAGTATGGAAAATTCCAAGAAAGGGGAGTTGCCAATCCAAAGCAATGCCAAGCTGAGTAAGACTCAGAGCCCGAGTACAGAGGCAGAGATAGCTGATATGAGCCGAGTACCTTACGCTTCCGTAGTAGGCTCTATCATGTACGCTATGACTTGTACTCGCCCTAATGTGGCCTTCACCTTGAGCATGGTCAACAAATATCAAGGGAACCCTGGTAGAGCTCACTGGACTGCAGTTAAGAATATTATTAAGTACCTACAAAGGACCAAGGAATGGTTTCTAGTCCTCGGTGGGAGTGATGACTTTAGGGTACGAGGGTACAGTGACGCTAGTTTTCAGATGGATCGGGATAATTACCGATCGCAGTCGGACTGGGTCTTTACTCTAAATAGAGGAGCAGTGACTTGGAAAAGTTCCAAGCAGGAGACCGTAGCTGATTCAACGTGTGAATCAGAGTACATTGCGGCGAGCGAAGCGTCAAAGGAGGCTATATGGTTGAAGAACTTCATTGGAGACCTTGGAGTTATGCCATCCATAAAGGAGCCGATGGAAATTTTCTGTGATAATGAAGGAGCGGTTGCCTTGACCAAGGAACCAAGAGATCATGGTAGATCTCGACATATTGACAGAAAATACCATTTTATCAGACATCAGGTAGAAGAGGGACTCCTCGTTGTGAAGAGGGTATCATCAGAAGAAAACCTAGTAGATCCCCTTAAGAAGGGACTAAGTAGGGTCAAACACTTGTAGCACACTAGGAGCATTGGGCTGAAGGATGATATAAGTTTGGATTAGATAGGAAACGTGTAATAGATTATTTGTACTTGACATTTGATGAATAAATAAAGGTGTGGGATTTATGAGTAAAGCTACTATCTTGTGTTGGTTATTTGTCTATTGTTTCAATTTTTTTGCATGTTTTGACTTCCTAAATGATAGGATTATTCGAACAGTCCACAGTCGTTCATATTTTGGAAGTAGATGTGAATGAAGACTGTCATGAATTGTTTGTAGAGTATCTAAAAGGTTTTGGGCATAGCAAAATTTTGTTGCAAATTTCATGAGTGATTATGAATATGATTTGAGCATTGGAATAAACCCGCATTTGCCTGTATCACTTCGTGGTGTTTTACCTTAAGTGATCGCAAAGCGATAATATCATATAGTCTTAAAACTTAGAGATATGGTTGTTGTTTGCCGGTTGGTTATGCATTGATGATGTGTAAACGCATTAGTAACTTGATGTTATAAAACACGTTGTTGTGCATGATTTAATTGGTAAATAATAGATGCATGTGAGTCAAATTTAATCTGCTTCGTTTATTCTATGAAAATAAAGGTGATATCTTGGCCACTCGATGATTTGATTTGACTTATGTGTCGGGCCCGGTCAAAATGAAGTTGATGTGTTCAACTAAATTCTATGTCAAACAAGTCAGAAATCGAGGAACAAATGTTGGGCAATAAGTATTGTCAGCATGATATCTAGAACAGAGGATTATACGATCCCTTATCTGAAGGACAAGTTGCTGATCAGAGTTGACAGCGACGTATAAGAGCTACGATTGCTAATCGGATCCTGAAGCCATATGTGAGATATAGTTACTAGACTTATCCAGGTGGGAGACTGTTGGATTAGTGTCTAAGCCCGTAACTATATTTGGTATGTACTTGACCCGGTTGTGCATGGTCCTTTTGGGTTGCCTTCGCCAAAGCAAGTTAACAAGGTAATTTAAGGAGAGAGAAAGAATATTATGGTTTATTAATATATTATAAGAATAATATATTAAAGGAGAAATCATATTTATTTAATTAATATTGGTCATAAATTAATTAGGAATTAATTTGGTGACTAAAAGAGATTAATTAAATAAAGGGGCATAAACTGTCAAATGTATGATAGTTGACTTTTAGGCTAGGAAACCTAATGGGCTAAAGGGGGAATGAATTTATGATGGGGATCCATCATATTTTCGTCCAAGGCCTTATTCCAGAAGGTTCCTTGGGATGCTTGGTGGCTAAGTTGTCCATTAGGGTTTAGACTAAAACCCTAACAGCCTATAGTATAAATATGACCCCTAGGCTATGAAAATCGGCTACACTTGATTCTAAGAGAACCCTAGGGACGATTTTAGCATCTCTTACCCTCTCTCATATTTCCTTCTTGCTTGTGGGGTTTGTGAACCATTAGAGGAGTTACAATTGTGACTTTAAGCTCAAGATCAAGAAGACTACAAGGATTTCAAGCTATTTGAAAGAGGTAAACACTTAGATCTGTTCTTATGATATTGCTTTCGAAATATATATGATAGATCTAGGGTTGTCAGTCTTGGATGCAAATCATGTACAATAGAGAAACCTAGATCCAAGCATTAGGGTTTGTATGAGCACATAGGATTGTTCTTATGCATAGAACCCATCAACTGGAACCTAGTAACAGTGTTGGTCATGGATTACAATTGCATGGGAAAGATAGGGTTGCCTTCAGAGCGCCTGAGTGGAAATCATTACCAAGATTAGATGATCTTGCGATTGCAAAACAAGCTAAGGATCATTCAAAGTTCCTAGAGAAAAATTCCTTTCTATGATGGCATCTCTAAACGAAGATGTTGAGAAAAACACATCCTCGCTCATGGGTTTCACATCCTCGGTCAGCGACGGTGCGAACGAGAGGAAATTAGATTGAGGCATACAGATATATAAAGAACAATACACAAAGGTATATCACAAACATTACTTTTATTTATTATAAATTATTCTGGGATTACATTGTTTGAAAGACAAGCACGCAACCTAAAATCACTAGAAACGATAAACAGATGGAACTAAACTCCAGCGAGCTTCCTTGAAGACCTCTTCCTCCTCGACGCAACAATCCTCCATACTCATCTCCCTGAGAATACAAGTTTTTTTTGAAAACGGCAACATAATGTTGGTGAGCGCAAAGGTTTGTATAGTTTTTGGCTTTTATTTGGTTGTATAAATTTATGAATAATTTTTCTTTTAGGAAAAATTTTCTTAAAATATTTTATTAACCCTAGCTTAGTATCGTTTAGGATGTCTAACGATCATATCTTATTATCTTTTTGGGATATCTTATTAATCATAATTAACTATCTTTGTAGGATAACTAACATCTGTAACGTATTTTATCTACCATTCTAAGGTGCTCATAATGGTATTCGGAGCTCTAAGGTTTTTTTAATGTATTACCATGAGCCCCCACAATCGACGTTGTTTGACTAATAATTTGCCCCGCCATGAAGCTTCATCGGACATTGAATAGTGAATAATAAGATAATTATCATGCCGGGATTGTAGCTAGTAATCGCAGGTGGGGTGTCAATCTCCGTATAGATCTATACATATCTTTCTAGCTCTCTCAAGATTAACGATTATAGGTACCGGGGAATGTCGAATTTAATCAAGGCCTTTGGATGAATATTAACAACTCACTAATGCATTAACCTTAGGTATTTATCTTTTATCTTTTATCCTTTTAGGGATTTTCTATAACTATCACAATATAAATCTTTTATCTTATATTTGATAATTATAACTTTTGATCTCATAATTATTTTGTATATATAAGTATTCATATATATACCCTAATTATGGTTATTTGAAAACATGATATTTGGGCAGAATAACAATTAGGTACGGTGCATATCCCTACATTTGACCAACATAACTTCTAGGTACTATGTTATCCTAGGGATTTGTTCATTATAACATCTAGGTATTATTTCTTCCTATACTATCGGCCATCATAACTCTTAGGTATCATATCATAGCTTACAACTAGGCATAATATCTATAGCTACATTATCCTAAGCCTTTAAGCTTTATAAAATGATTTGATATTTATAGACATAAATATATTTTGATAAAACCATTTGATAAGCATGTATCCCCCTGTAAAACATTTAAATATAGTAAAATAGGGGTCGTGAACTCATCCTAGTCACATGAAACCTTTAATGTAGGGTCGAATCGGGCTCGTGACTGTAACACTCTAAAAATTCCAACCAATTTAAACTTTTCATAAACAACCCAATTTCATAAAGTTATTACAAAAAGGTTTTCAATACATTTATTATCAGAGTATTTCCCAAAAACCACATCGTAATCACATAAAAACTCGAGGAGCGGTACGATCATGCATTTGCCGTGCCACAGTCTCCTGAAGTACCTGATACATTTAAACCACAACTGTAAGCCTGAAAGATTAGTGAGATATCCCCAAATACCAACGTCATACAAACATAACCATATCATATAACCAATACAGAACAGCCATGCACTTCGGGTCTACTGTGTGACTGGTCCGCCACATCGTCCTACAGTCCACCTGGTCCACCCTCCGAGTCTAGCCATATACATCGAGTCTACAGTGTGATTGGTCCGCCCGCACCGGGACTTCAATCCACTTGGTCCACTTTTTGAGTCTATAGTATGACTGGTCCGCCTGCACCGGGCCTTCAGTCGGCCTGGTCCACTCTTCGAGCCTCGGCATGTCTGGTCCACCCTCTTGGGACCTACAGCCTATCCGGACCGCTCGCTGGGCCTTCGGGATAACCGGTCCGCCCTGGGTGTGTTGGCCTACAGCACAAAGCAGGTCCCGCCTCAACCCAAAAGGGTTAGGACTCCACGACCAAACTCGCCGAGTCCAAGGAAACATTCAACCTACTCGCCGAGTTGCTCTTCCAACTCGTCGAGTTCCTGCCCATCTTCATCCAACTCGCCGAGTTCACCCACGTGACTCGCCGAGTACCTCTAGTTCTTAATCCATATAGTGGCTTTCCAAGCCATGCAGGGGCTCCAATCCATAGATCTACTCTCCTACAACCCACCCATCACGTAAAGTGGCAAACTTTACGTGAATCCAAAGAGATCTAAGCCATACCCATTCTTAGGCTAGGGTTGGGACAAGAAAGCTTCACCCAGAACTCAAGAACAGGGACTTTATGATCTTCTGGACCATCTCAAGTCCAGATCTGAGGTAGCAACCTCAAATCCAACCCCCAAACCCGAAATAACTCTAGAAATGCCCTAAAAATTCAAGCAACAAAGGATCAAGGAGTTTAAGCAATATATTATTACCTCAAGAGAAAGCTCTAACTGAAGAATGAACCAAATCTCTGCAAAGCCCCTTGCTCCAATCTTCTTGCTCTTCAATTTCCTTCCAAGATTCCTTCCTCCAAGGCTCTAATCTCTCACCAAGGAAAGCTCACATGAATCTAGGGTTTCTGGCACTCAAAAGGAAGGTAGAGAGGCTGGGGAAGAGGTTTTATGTTCTTTATATAGGGCACAACTCCCGAGATTAGGGTTTTCTCCATACAGCACCAACTTGCCGAGTCCAACCATCGACTCGCCGAGTTGGCCACTTAACACGCGACCAGAATTGCGACCCTACTCGCCGAGTCCACCCATGGACTCGCCAAGTTGACCATTCACAATTTCACTTTGAACCCTAAACTTGCACTCCTAAACTCGGGATGTTACAGCGACTCTGGGATCGCTTCAAGGGAAGAAGCTTTCGAAAATGCAGAGATGTTGAGGTTTGAAGATGTGCAGAAGTGTTCTTCAGAGCCTTCTATTTATTGTAACGCCCCATTTCTGGTATGTAAACTTAATTAAAGTATCTCCATTTCTTAAGGGGTACTCGACGAGTGTGTAGCCCGACTCGTCGAGTAGAACTGGGATGAGCTCGCGATTTAAGTTGGCTACTCGGCGAGTCCATATGTCGGGACTCGGCGAGTCTGCCTGTCTGGATGAAGCCCTAATTTCAAGGGTTTGTACCCTATTTAAACGTCATTATAGCCTCCCACCCCAACCTCCAGCACCTTTAGAGCATTTCCCCTGTAAACCCTAGCCTCCATTAGTGAGCTTGAGTGTGTTTGTACTAGTTTGGAAGCTTTAAAAGAGAAGGAGGGAAAGAAGGTCCATAGAAGAGAAAGGAGATCCAAGAGTTAGCTTCCATCTGTTTCTCATTCAGGTAATAAAGTTATTACCTTGTGTATTCCTCCATTAAACCCTTTATTATGCTTGTTATGTTTCTTTTGGAGCCTTATAAGATTTAAAACTTGAGATATGGACTCTCCTTTGGATGGAAACCTTAGATCTGGACGTTATTGAACTCCACGAGCTCATTATAGCCACTTTTATGCAATCATGGCCTTGTTCCAAACCCTAAGTGCCTAGTATTTGATAATTTTGGGTATTTTAGCCTTATACTCTTGTGCATGCACGTAAAGTTGGAAACTTTACGTGTAAAACCAGTCCTAGAAGCTCAGATCTATGATTTGGAAGCACTGAAATCGATTAGAATCGACTGGATAGTAATAGCATGCTTGGGACTCGGTGAGTTGTTCTTCAGACTTGATGAGTTGTTCTTCAGACTCGACGAGTTGTTCATACGACTCGGCGAGTCACAGTCTGGACGTGTTCATATGTTGAAGGAGAACTCGACGAGTTGCTCATACAACTCGGCAAGTCGGATGAAGTTAGACTCGATGTTAGTATCGAAGAAGAACTCATCGAGTCTTTGCCAAACTCGACGAGTAGAAGCGAGTAGAGGACCAGAATGGATGATTGGGACTCGGCGAGTTGGCGGCCCAACTCGGCGAGTCAGGTCAACTGGAAGTTGGCTTTGACCAGGAAGTTGACTTGACCAAGGGTATATAGTTATTTTACCCTGAGAACAGTTATCAATATCTGATTTAGTGCTTATGGGATTATAGCCGGGGAGTTTCGGAGCAGCAGTCAGCCAGTTCCAGATTTAGTATCTCAGCAGCCAGTGTTACGAGGTGAGTTTCCTTCCAATAGGAACGGGTCTACGACCACAATGTCGGCCCGTCTAGTTAGCAGTAGTTCCGGACTTCGTTCCGATGCAGTAGTTCAGTGTGCTTGATGTCTTTGTGATTCAAGCCTGTCTTTGTGTTATGTGTTTCGGACTTGGGTCCGATGCAGTATGCAGTATATGTGTTTATGCTAGTAGTTATGATTATGCTATGCTATGTTCAGTCAGTTTCTGGACTTCGGTCTGATGCAGAGGGCAAGGCCCCGGTTAGTTCCGGAATTCGGTCTGATGCAGTTTTTGGACTTCGGTCTGATGCAGAGGGAAAGACCTTGGTTAGTTTCGGACTTCGGTCCGATGCAGTTTCCGAACTTTGGTCCGATGCAGAGGGCAAGACCCTAGTTAGTTCTGGACTCTGGTCCGATGCAGTTTCCGGACTTCAGTCTGATGCAGTGGGCAAGGCCCAATATGTGTTTATATGTTGTTGTATGGTATGTGGTAGTATGGGGGAGCTCATTAAGCTTCATGGTTACAGATTCAGTTTTGGTTTCAGGTACTTCCGCTAGCAAAGGGAAGAGCTCGGGTTGATGGCATCGCACCCACCACAGCTTCAGTTTTATCCTGGGAGTTTTATTTAGACATTTTGTTATGATTGATACAGTTTTGTTTGACACAGTTACTATGACTTTTGAGTTCTCATTCCATGGTTCTTGTTATATATGACATTGGATGATGTGATTTTTAGTAATATTAAAACAAAAAATTTTGGGTCGTTACAAGTTGGTATCATAGCCTTGGTTTGAGGGATTCAGGCATACTTTCGAGTGTGTCTGAACTCAAATTAAGGAAATGGTGAAAGATTTTTAAAAATAGAAACGTTTTCAAAAAGAAATTTTGAAAAGAACTTAGAAAGAAAAAGAGTTTTCTTAAAAAGGGGTGTGGTGCATGCGATCAGCCGAGCTCAAGTAAGTACTCCCAAATTACCCATACAAGCTTATGTTATGATTATCCGTTTTAGTTTCATTAGAACAGCATGCTAGAATAGGACTAAGGATCTAGGTGGATGCCTTATGTGCCTACTATATGTGTTTCAACTTTATGAGAATTGCATGCTAGTATTGAGTAGACAGAAGTAGGATAGACTGGTTAGGTTATGCCTGATAGTATGAGCTTAGCATTGTATGCTAGTGCAGATTAGTCAGTATGATAGCCAGAGTGGTATATGCTTGCTTATGTACACAATGCCCGAATGTTGCTTACTTTGTGCTTTTAGGAGTTCTAGTTGTCTTTCACTAGCTAGTAAACGAGTATGTTAAGTTACATATTGAAAGGACTAAATAATTTCAGAAGTTTAGGTCTAGCTCTATTTCGCAGCTCTTGTTTGAGTCCAACCGTTATAGGGTAGAATCTCTCATTCGAAGAATTATATAGTCTGAGTGATATGTAATAATATTCGCGAGCTAGTTAGGGGAAGAAAGTGGGGATTTCTTATGCAGCTGATGGCGGAGAGTGGGTTGGTGATTACCCTGGGGCAAGCCTAGGATGAGATCAACAGTGGTAGTAAAAGGGACTTGGTGGAGTCGAGGCAGTTCTTGGGAAGGTATAGATAGATGTGGAAGGTAGTAAGGGCCCATACTACTGAAAGCAGAGGATCTGTACTTGAATTAAGGAAGGCCAAGGCGAAACCTGGAAACTTGTAGTAATAGTGATCCCTCAAGATATATCAGTATTTCTGACGTTGTCGCTATGTGTTTCAGAATGGTGGTTTTACGCCATAGACCAGTAGTCGGCAGTTCAGGTGTCGGTGAGGGATCAGGACCATGCTCAGGAGCCGAGCATTTGGATGATCAGACTAGGGAGTTTCTCTCTTCAGAGATTACTGCATCATACTCGAGCAGACTCCTGTGATCTTTGGTTAGATCAAGGAGGGTATTTTGGAGTTGATGGATGAGAGGTTGAGCACCTTTCGTGCTGAGGTGGCGACCATGATGGGGTTGCGCACGGTCACCTTCAGGGAGTTCAGAGCTTGTGGAGCTCCTGACTATCATGGGGCTCGAGACCCCATAGCGAGTACCAGGTGGTTGGCGGATGTCACCAATGCTTTCCGCACCAGCAGATGTCCCGAGGGGGACAAGGTCAGACTAGCATCGTGTCTTCTGAAGGACAGGGCACGAGATGGTGGGAGGAGATCAGGCATGTCATCAGGGATGACACATCACTTGATGCGATGACTTTGGCTGATTTTACTACCAGGTTCAGAGCCGAGTTTGCACCGGTTATCGATGTGCAGTAGTTAGCCAGGGAGTTTCAGGATCTCACCGAGACTACAGAGACAGTGGCAGAGATTACCGCCAAGTTCAGGGAAAGTACTCTTCTCCTTCCTCAGTATGCAGCTGATGAGGAAATGAAGAAGGCCCATTATCATGAGATGTTGCGGAGTGATATCCGCCAGTCTGTGAGCCGGTCCAGCTGTAAAACGCTGGATGACATGATTGCTAGGGCTCGTGAGAGAGATTGATCTAGAGATGGAGAAGAAAAGGAAGCCAGAGGCAGTATCTGGCACTGGGAGTTCAGTCAAAAAGCCCAGGGTATCAGATCACAGATCTAGAGGTCAGCAGAGCCACGGTCGGTGTGGCAAGTGTGGGAGATTGCACGATGGGGTGTGCAAGGCATGGAGTCCCGGTTACTACTAGTGCGGTCGGACCGGGCATATGAGCAGAGATTGTACAGCTACTCCCACCGTTACCGCGGTATCTGATCTGATTTGCTTCCATTGTAATCAGAGGTGACATAAAAAGTCCCAGTGTCCGAGTTTTCCAGCAGCAGCAGCAGGGAAGGTGGCAGCACCTGCCCCTGCAACATTTAGGATTACAGACGACCGTCAGGGCCGAAGTGAGGCGCCAGTGGCGAAGAGTAGAGCTATTCAGATGACAGCAGAGGAGACGCGAGCGACTCTTGATGTGGTGACGGGTATGTATCTTCCCTTCATCTCTTATTAATGTTGATTTTTTCTTATGGTTATATGTTTCTATATAGGGTCGTTCTTAGTGAACGGCATATCAACTACAGTATTGTTTGATTCGGGGGCTACTCGATCATTTGTTTCACTTGCGCTTAGCAAGAGGTTCAATAGAGCTCCAAGGGAGCTGGATTATCCACTTGAGGTTAAGATAGCTGATGACAGGACCGTCAGAGTCGCGAGAGTACATAGGGCTTGTTCGCTGCAGTTATTTGATGAGCAGTTTTAAGTGGACTTGGTTCCCATTCCCCTGCGAGGGAATAAGGTTATAGTGGGTATGGATTGGCTGAGCCCCAATGGGGCAGTGGTTGATTGTGAGCTACAGTTAGTGAGGGTCTGCACCCCTAGTGGGGGAGAGTTAGTGATTCAGGGCGAGAGGCCACAACGCGGACTAATTCTTTGCTCGCCAGCGAGAGCTCGACGCTACTTCCAACAGGGTTGCGTGGGGTACGTCGCCTATGTTTTGGATGCCCGGGAGAAGGGCAAGGCGACTGTTGACGATGTACCGATGGTACGTGAGTACCCGAATGTATTTCCAGAGGATCTGCCTGGGATACCTCCGGGGAGACAGGTTTAGTTTCGGATTGACCTGGTTCCGGGTGCGGCTCCGATAGCCAAGACACCGTATCGGTTGGCTCCTCCAGAGATGCAGGAGTTGTCTACGTAGCTGCAGGAGCTGCTAGACAAGGGTTTCATCAGACCGAGTATTTCACCATGGGGAGCCATGATCCTATTTGTGAAGAAGAAGGATGGGTCGCACTGTATGTGTATAGATTACCGAAAGTTGAACAAGGTAACGGTGAAGAACCGTTACCCACTCCCGAGGATAGATGACTTGTTCGATCAGCTTCAGGGAGCATCTTGGTTTTCCAAGATTGATCTGCGCTCCGGTTATCATCAGATGCGGGTCAGAGGTGAGGATGTTCAGAAGACAGCTTTTAGGACCCGTTATGGTCATTATGAGTTTGTGGTGATGCTGTTTGGGCTCACCAACGCGCTAGCCACGTTCATGGATCTCATGAACCGCGTATGCAGGCCGATGTTGGATCGGTCTATGATAGTGTTCATTGACGATATCTTGGTTTATTCCAAGACTTAGGAGCAGCATGGGGAGCACCTGAGGGAAGTGCTAAAGACTTTGAGGAGGGAGAGACTTTTCGCGAAGTTCTCCATGTGCGAGTTCTGGTTGCGCGAGGTGCAATTCCTTGGACACCTCGTCAACCAGAAAGGGATACTAGTGGATCCGGCCATGATAGAGGCCGTTGGCAGGGTACTATAGGAGATTCATCCAGGACTTCTCCAAGATAGCAGTTCCACTTACCCGACTGACTAGAAAGTCGGTGGTGTTTCGTTGGGGGCCTGATCAGCAGGCGACATTTGAGACCCTCAGACAGCGATTGTGCGAGACACCGATTCTTACCTTGCCAAAAGGAGTATATGAATTTGTAGTCTATTGTGATGCTTCGATCACAGGGATGGGAGCAGTGTTGATGCAGCGAGGGCATGTGATAGCTTATGCCTCTAGACAGTTGAATCCTCACGAGGCTAATTATCCGACACACGATTTAGAGCTGGGGGCAGTGGTGTTTACCCTCAAGATTTGGAGACATTACCTCTATGGGGTCCGCTGTACCATTTACATGGATCACAAGAGTATGAGGTACCTCATGGACCAGCGGAATTTGAACATGAGGCAGTGTCGATGGTTAGATGTGGTAAAGGACTACGATTGTGATATCCTTTATCATCTGTGCAAGGCCAACGTTATGGCCGACGCCCTGGGCCGCAAGGCGATGGTGGCACCGATTAGAGATATATGTCTGAGGATGACGGTGATTACTCCATTGTTGGAGCAGATTAGAGAGGCATAGGTCGAGGGCTTGAAAGAGGAGAGGAAGAAGTGTGATAGGATTATGGGCCGAGTATCTTCTTTCGAATATGGCAGTCGAGGATTGTTGACCCTTCATGGGAGAGTCTGGGTGCCGTATTGGGGAGGAGTACGGCAGGTGTTTATGGATAAGGCCCACAAGTCCCTGTTCTCCATCCATCCAGGGGCGACGAATATGTAGAGAGATCTTCGACCCGATTATTGGTGGCTTTGCATGAAGCGGAACGTAGCCTGGTACGTAGAGAGATGTCTAACTTGCAGGAAGTTCAAGGCAGAACACCAGAGACCCCACGGCAAGATGCAGCCGTTGGACATTCCGGTGTGGAAATGGGAGGATATCACTATGGATTTAATCACTAAGCTTCCCAGGACCGCACATGATGTTGACTCGATTTGGGTCATAGTGGATCGGCTGACCAAGAGCGCGCATTTCATACCGATTCAGGAGAGCATATCGGCCGAGAAGCTAGCCGATATTAATGTGCGTGAGGTAGGGACACGGCATGGAGTGCCTGTATTAGTAGTATCAGGGTTTTGCCCCGGGTGGGTCGGGTTGCTTATTGGTTGGATCTTCCAGCAGAGCTTAGCCAGATCCACAACACATTCCATGTTTCTCAGTTGAGGAAGTTTTTGGTGGACGAGTCAGCAGTTGTACCCTTAGAGGATATTCAGGTTGATAGTAGTCTGAATTATATCGAGAGTCCAGTTGCGATCTTAGATCGGAAGACGAAGACCTTGAGGAACAAGGTGGTTCAGTTAGTAAAGGTGCAGTGGCAGCACCGAAAGGGTTCAGAGTGGACGTGGGAGAGCGAGGGGGAGATGAGGGAGAATTATCCTGAGTTATTTTTGGATTCAGCGGTATCAAACTTCGAGGACGAAGTCTAAGATAAGTGGGGGAGATTTGTAACGCCTCATTTCTGGTATGTAAATTTAATTAAAGTATCTCCATTCCTTAAGGGGTACTCGACGAGTATGTAGCCCAACTCGTCGAGTAGAAGTGTAACACCGTGAATTTTCAAAATAATTTTTCGCATAATATAAAAACATATTCATTTAATTTTCATAAAAACATAAATGTTTAAAACTCCAATCCATGTCATACAAAATCCCAAGATCACATATCATAGAAATCCCATGTGTGTGTACTGATCAAGCCGGCGCCTTCCCACAGTCATCACTAGTACCTGAAACAAATAACACCAACACTGTAAGCATAAAGCTTAGTGAGTTCCCCAAAATACCACACGTAACACATATTAGCCACTCGAGGCTATAACCCTGTGGGTCCGTAGACCCTACTCTGTGAACCTACTGGTTCTAACTCTGGGAACCCTCCGGTTCCAACTCTATAAACATGCACAACATAAATCACATAGAAATAATGCAGTACAACACATAACATACATATAACATACAAATACTTTGTCACATAACTCTGATTACCTACTCAGGGTAAAGTATAGTGAGAAGACTCACCTCGCGTATCTCGATAACTCGCAAATCCCGGAAATCACTCGCGCTCGATCCTCCGAGCTATAATCCTCCTATAACACAATATGTCTCTAATTAACACTTTCTCAACAAAGGTTGACTACCCCCATCAAGTCAACACTGGTCAACTCTGGTCAACGGTCAACGGTCAACTTTGACCGGACTCGGCGAGTGCACTAGAGTGACTCGGCGAGTCTATACGTGTTCACTGACTCCCTAGGATCCTCTTGTGACACGTCGAGTACTTCCCTGACTCGACGAGTTCCACCTGGCATGAATCGCGGGGCCACCCCGACTCAATTCGCTGAGTCTCAAGAACAACTCGGCGAGTTCCAGCTCGACTCAGTCCATCTGTCAACCCTCTCTAACTCTCCCTGACTCACTGAGTCAACCCCTTAACTCGGCAAGACCACTCGCTGAGTGGTTAAGGACAATCTTCATGCTACTCGCCGAGTCTGTTCATCGGACTCGGCGAGTCCATGCCATGCATCAACTCAAACTCGCTCCTGAGGTCAGGTCCGCTCCAACAACTCATAGATCTAGTCCTCCCAAGCACATTCATCATGTAAAGTTACAATCTTGGCTACCATGCAACGCCTACAAGGCTCCTTTTGGTGAAATGACCTCTAAAATGGTAACCTAAGTCCCCAACTAAAAAGGAAAGGCATAAAGCAGGGCATTTGGGACTCTCTGGACCTAATAAGGTCCAGATCTAGGCACCATTTCCCCAAGGGACCTCTCACACTCCAAATACAAGGCAAACAAGGCATGAAGAAACCCTAAATTTGGCCATATCAACAAAAACACGAGAATAAGCTCTGAATGTTACCTCAAATAGCTTCCTCTGTAGAAATGGAGGTAGATCCAAGCTCCCCAACTCTCCTAGCTTGACCTTCCTCTTCCTTTCTTGCAAACACACACAAAATGGTGAATAATGGCCTCTTATCTCACTCACAAGGACTCTCAGCTGCTCTGGTGCTCTCAAGGTCGAAGGTAGCCGCAATGAAGGGGGTATAAGGTTCTTTAAATATGGCTCAAGGCCGGGAAATTAGGGTTTCATTAAACAGCGTGGACTTGCCGAGTCCGGACGCGAACCCACGTCCAAATCCACGATCATACTCGGCGAGTTTAGGCTCCAACTCGCCGAGTCTCCTCACAAATTATCAAAAAATAAATAAATGAATAATACCTGGGAATCCGGGCTGTTACAATTCTCCCCCACTAGAACTAGACTTCGCCCTCGAAGTCTCGCTCTACAAATAACTCTGGATGCTGCTCACGCATCTCACGCTCCGGTTCCCAAGTCATCTCAGACCCCTTCCGATGCTGCCACTGAACCAAAACTAGGGGTACCTCCTTGTTCCTCAGAACCTTGATTTTCCGATCTCTGATGGCCACTGGTCTCTCAGCATAATTCAGGCTCACATCCACCTGAATATCCTCTAATGGAACCACTGCCGACTCATCGTCTATACACTTCCTCAACTGCGACACATGAAAAGTGTCGTGAATTTGCCCCAACTCTGCTGGCAAATCCAAACGATAGGCTACCCGGCCTACCCTCGCGATCACTCGGAAAGGACCAACATATCGGGGCCCCAACTTGCCCCTCTTCTTGAATCGAATCACTCCCTTCCAAGGAGAGACCTTCAGGAGTACAAGGTCGCCGACCTGAAACTCAAGCTCGGACTAGCGTCTGTCTGCATAACTCTTCTGACGACTCTGAGCGGTCAACAACCTCTGTCTGACCTGCTGGATCTGCTCTGTCGTCTGAAGCATGATCTTTGTACTGCCCATCACCCGCTGTCTAACCTCTCCCCAACAAATGGGGGTCCGACACCTCCTCCCATACAACAGCTCAAAGGGCGGCATACCAATGCTCGAATGATGGCTGTTGTTGTAGGAAAACTCTGCCAAGAGAAAATATGCATCCCAGCTACCCCCGAAATCCAACACACATGCCCGAAGCATGTCCTCGAGCGTCTGAATCGTCCGCTCACTCTGACCGTCTGTCTGGAGATGATATGCGGTACTAAAATGCAGCCTAGTACCCAACTCCTCATGAAACTTCTTCCAGAATCTGGAAGTGAAACGCACATCACAGTCTGAAACAATCGAAATCGGCACCCCATGCCGAGATACCACTTCCCTCACATACACCTCTGCCAATTTCTCTGCTGAAGAACTCTCGCTGATAGCAAGAAAATGAGCGCTCTTCGTCAACCTGTCCACAATCACCCAAATTGCATCAAATCCTCTGGAAGTCCTTGGCAATTTGGTGATGAAATCCATGGTGATCTGTTCCCACTTCCATTCGAGAACCTCCAACGGCTGCAACTTACCATGCGGCCTCTGGTGCTCGGCCTTAACCCTGCGGCAGGTCAAGCACCTCTCAACAAACCACGCAACATCCCTTTTCATACATGGCCACCAATACTCCTTTCTCAGGTCCAAATACATCTTAGTGGCCCCGGGATGGATCAGAAATTTCGACTGATGAGCCTCTTCCATCAAAATGGTACGTGTCCCTCCCACAAACGGCACCCAGATACGCCCCTGAAATGTCATAAGCCCCCGACCATCGGTAACAAACTCTGAAACCAAACCAACAACCCGCTCTTTCTTCTGCATCTCAGGGTACACAGCCTCAGCCTGTGCCCCACGAATGGCGTCCAACACTGGAGCTATCACGGTCAATCTCAAACATACATCCCGCAACGGGGTGCTCTCCGCCCTGCGACTCAGTGCATCAGCTACAACATTAGCCTTGCCTGGGTGGTACAGGATCTCACAATCATAATCCTTGACCACATCCAACCACCTTCTCTGACGCATGTTTAGGTTGGGCTGATCCATCAAATATTTCAAACTCTTATGGTCCGTGTATATCGTACACCGAACCCCATACAGGTAGCGACGCCAAATCTTGAGGGCGAACACCACTGCCCCCAACTCTAGATCATGGGTGGGGTATCTCATCTCATGAGGCTTCAGCTGCCTCGATGCATATGCTATCACATGCCCCCTCTGCATCAGCACCGCCCCCAACCCCAAAATCGATGCGTCACAGTATACCACAAAGTCCTCCATCCCTTCCGGGAGGGCTAACACCGGGGCTTTGCACAACCTTTGGCGAAGTGTCTCAAAGGAGGCCTGCTGCTCGGGGCCCCATGAAAAAGCAACACCCTTCCGGGTCAATCTGGTGAGTGGCACTGCGATCTTAGAGAAATCCTTGATAAACCTCCGATAATACCCTGCCAACCCTAGGAAACTCCTGATCTCGGAGGGTGACCTCGGCACCTCCCATCTCATCATCGCCTCAACCTTGGCCGGGTCAACCAATATCCCTTTCTGGTTAACGAGATGTCCTAAGAACTGGACCTCCCTCAACCAGAAATCACACTTGGAGAATTTGGCATAAAGCCTCTCCGATCTCAAAACTCCGAGAACCTCTCTCAAATGCTCCACATGCTGCTCTCTAGATCTCAAATATACCAGAATGTTGTCGATAAATACAATCACCGACCGATCCAGCATCGGCCTACACACTCGGTTCATGAGATCCATGAACACTACCGGGGCATTGGTGAGCCCGAAAGGCATCACCACAAACTCGTAATGCCCATAACGCGTCCTGAACGCTGTCTTCTGGACGTCCTCATCTCGCACCCTCACCTGATGATATCTAGACCTCAAATCGATCTTGGAGAACCAAGACACTCCCTACAACTGATCGAACAAATCGTCGATTCTCGGCAATGGGTAACGGTTCTTGACCGTCAGCTTGTTCAACTCCCGGTAATCAATGCACATCCGGTGTGAACCATCCTTCTTCTTGAAGAACAGGATAGGCGTTCCCCACGGCGAGCTGCTCGGCCGAATAAACCCCTTCCCCAACAGCTCCTGAAGCTGCGAGGATAACTCTTGCATCTCTGGAGGTGCAAGGCGATAAGGCACCTTAGCGATAGGCGCGGCCCCCGGAACCAAATCGATACTGAACTTCACTTGCCTCACAGGAGGCACACTCGGCAACTCCTCGGGAAATACATCCGGAAACTCACGCATTACCGGGATCTCCTCAACTGACCTCGGTCTCTCGGAGTCCACCCGTGTATCCATCACATACGCCACAAAACCCTTACAGCCCTGCTGTAGACACTGGCTCGCCCTAGCGACCGAACAAAATGCTGATCCTGAACGTGTACCCTCGCCGTACACCGAAAGAACTCCCCCACTAGGGTCTCCTATGGTCACCAGCTGTCGCTCGCAGTCGATAACCACACCGAATCTGCTCAACCAGTCCATGCCCACAATGACACAAACATCACCCATCGCAATAGGAACCAGATCAATCGGTAACTCAACACCGAAAATCTCGACTACGCACCCTCGGAGAACCTCCGTGGCATATATCACCCTCTCATCAGCTATGGAAACTCTTAGAGGCCGACTCAACGCCTCACGACTAACACTGATATGCTGACTAAAAGCCAAAGATACAAAAGACCGACTCGCACCCGAGTCAAATAACACCAAGGCAGGTACAAAATTCACAAGAAAAGTACCTACGCATAACATAATATAAGCATAATATATCAACATCAAAATAAATACACGAAAGAATACCTACCAGCCACGACATCGGGCGCTGCGCGGACCTCCTCCGCGGTCAGCTGAAAAGCTCTCCCTCGTGCCCTTGGCGCCTCGGCCTTCACTGGCCGACTCTCAGTAGCTCTGATGGCGGCAGGGGCAGATCCCTGAGGTGCTCCCTGAGACGATCCTCACAATTGCGGACACTCTGCCTTCCGGTGTCCGGTCTGGTTGCAGTGGAAACACACCGCAAACCCATTGGGGCAATCCTTGGCCATATGCCCTTCCTTGCCACACTTATAGCAAGATCCCGCTCTACAGACTCCACCGTGACCCTTGCCGCACTTCCCACAAGTGCGGCCCTTCTGGCTCCCTGGTTTGGGATCAGCAGGCTTGGCCCGCTTGGC
Organism: Lactuca sativa; assembly: GCF_002870075.4. Taxonomy (NCBI): domain Eukaryota; kingdom Viridiplantae; phylum Streptophyta; class Magnoliopsida; order Asterales; family Asteraceae; genus Lactuca; species Lactuca sativa. Next base: position 53,241,895 of record NC_056626.2, on the reverse strand, counting down.
TGCCGGCTGAGACTGCGTCGGTCGCCGATCCCTCCCCTGAGACTCCGCCTCCTCCCTGGCCTGAGTCTCTAGCTCAATCTCCCTCTTCCGGGCATTTGCCTGAAGGTCGGAAAATGTCTGGTACGAGGAGTTCGCCGCGAACTCCCGAATGTCTCTCCTCAAAATACTCAGATATCGGCTCATACGTGCCTGCTCAGTGGACACGTGCTCAGGGCAGAACATCGCCATCTCATGGAACATCCTGGTAATCGCCGTAACAAACTCGGTACCCTGCTTGAGGGTCAGAAACTCCTGGGCCAAACGCTCCCTCTCCACCTGGGGAACGTACTCATCTCAGAACATGGCAGTGAACCTCTCCCAGGTCACTGCCGCAAGCTCAGTAGGCGTAAAGTGCGCCGTCACAAACTTCCACCAGCCCTTCGCTCCCAAGCGAAGCTGGTTCAGCGTGAACCGAACCTTCAAATGCTCAGGAGTTGAGCAAGTGAAGAAACACCCCTCCATGTCAGAAATCCATCTCATAGCCACCACCGGGTCCTAGGTCCCATCAAAATCTGGTGGTTTTGTGTTGCTGAACTCTCGGAACAGCAACGCATCACCACCCTGCGGCCTCGCGGCAGCAATAGCTGCGGTGGCCGCTGCAACAGCAGCCTCAGAAAGAGCGGCATAACGCTCGTCAAAGGTCTCAATCAGCGTGGTCTTAATAGACCCGAACATCTCTGGTATCTCTGCCCTGATGGCCGCAGCCACCTCCTCATGGATGATCCAGCGAATCTCCTCATCACTGGTCTCACTGCTCTTAGGCATCAGACGTGTCCTCACCATGATCTACCTCTGAAATACAACATACGATAAATTAGAATCCATTCGAGCATACTCACACTCGACAACTCATCCTTCCTTGATCCTTGGTATTCCAAAGATTCTTACTTGGGCTGTACACCGCTCCGGTGCTTTCAGTAGTACGGGCCCAATACTACTGTCCACACCGTATCAGAATACACCCCAAGTCCTCCTCTTCGGATCCCAAATTCCAAGTACTCTATCATGCATAATCCACTCTCTAACAGATCTCTCATAATCCCCTCGTTGCTACTTACTCACTCTCAAGCATCTCATAGCAACTCACCTCTCCCTAGGCTAAGGCATCACAAATCAGGCCACTCTAGTCCTAATAGGAGTACCTAGCCTACTCTAGCATGAGAATACATCATATCAATATCAATATCACATAACATGAGGGTATTTTGGGAAATCACCGTTCGGGCGCGGACTGATCGTACACACAACTCTGCTCTACGTTTTTCCAAAAAATTTTTACTCTTTTTGAAAATACTTTTCAAATCATCAGTTTGAGTTCAAATACACCCGAAAGTGTACTCGAATCCCTCAAACCAAGGCTCTGATACCAACTTGTAACACTGTGAATTTTCAAAATAAATTTTCGCATAATATAAAAACATATTCATTTAATTTTCATAAAAACATAAATGTTTAAAACTCCAATCCATGTCATACAAAATCCCAAGATCACATATCATAAAAATCCCATGTGTGTGTATTGATCAAGTCGGCGCCTTCCCACGGTCATCACTAGTACCTGAAACAAATAACACCAACACTGTAAGCATAAAGCTTAGTGAGTTCCCCAAAATACCACACATAACACATATTAGCCACTCGAGGCTATAACCCTGTGTGTCCGTAGACCCTACTTTGTGAACACACTAGTTCTAACTCTGGGAACCCTCCGGTTCCAACTCTATAAACATGCACAACATAAATCACATAGAAATAATGCAGTACAACACATAACATACATATAACATACAAATACTCTGTCACATAACTCTGATTACCTACTCAGGGTAAAGTATAGTGAGAAGACTCACCTCGCGTATCTCGCTAACTTGCAAATCCCGGAAATCACTCGCGCTCGATCCTCCGAGCTATAATCCTCCTATAACACAATATATCTCTAATTAACACTTTCTCAACTAAGGTTGACTACCCCCATCAAGTCAACACTGGTCAACTCTGGTCACCGGTCAACGGTCAACTTTGACCGGACTCGGCGAGTGCACTAGAGTGACTCGGTGAGTCTATACGTGTTCACTGACTCCCTAGGATCCTCTTGTGACACGTCGAGTACTTCCCTAACTCGATGAGTTCCACCTGGCATGAATCGCGGGGCCACCTCTACTCAACTCGTCGAGTCTCAAGAACAACTCGGCGCGTTCCAGCTCGACTCAGTCCATCTGTCAACCCTCTCTAACTCTCCCTGACTCACTGAGTCAACCCCTTAACTCGGCAAGACCACTCGCTGAGTGGTTAAGGACAATCTTCATGCTACTCGCCGAGTCTGTTCTTTGGACTCGGCGAGTCCATGCCATGCATCAACTCAAACTCGCTCCTGAGGTCAGATCCGCTCCAACAACTCATAGATCTAGTCCTCCCAAGCACATTCATCACTTAAAGTTACAATCTTGGCTACCATGCAACGCCTACAAGGCTCCTTTTGGTGAAATGACCTCTAAAATGGTAACCTAAGTCCCAAACTAAAAAGGAAAGGCATAAAGCAGGGCATTTAGGACTCTCTGGACCTAATAAGGTCCAGATCTAGGCACCATTTCCCCAAGGGACCTCTCACACTCCAAATACAAGGCAAACAAGGCATGAAGAAACCCTAGATTTGGCCATATCAACAAAAACACGAGAATAAGCTTTGAATGTTACCTCAAATAGCTTCCTCTGTCGAAATGGAAGTAGATCCAAGCTCCCCAACTCTCCTAGCTTGACCTTCATCTTCCTTTCTTGCACACACACACAAAATGGTGAATAATGGCCTCTTATCTCACTCACAAGGACTCTCAGCTGCTCTGCTGCTCTCAAGGTCGAAGGTAGCCGTAATGAGGGGGTATAAGGTTCTTTAAATAGGGCTCAAGGCCGGGAAATTAGGGTTTCATTAAACAGCGTGGACTCGCTGAGTCCACTCTTGGATTCGCCGAGTCCGGACGCGTCCCCGCGTCCATATCCGCGATCATACTCGGCGAGTCTAGGCTCCAACTCGCCGAGTCTACTCACAAATTATCAAAAAATAAATAAATGAATAATACCCCGGAATCCGGGCTGTTACAAGAAGCGGGATGAGCTCACGATTTAAGTTGGCTACTCGGCGAGTCCATATGTTGGGAATCGGCGAGTTTGCCTGTCTGGATGAAGCCCTAATTTCAAGGGTTTTAACTCTATTTAAACGTCATTATAGCCTCCCACCCCAGCCTCCAGCACCTTTAGAGCATTTCCCCTGTAAACCCTAGCCCCTATTGTTGAGCTTGAGTGTGTTTGTGCTAGTTTGGAAGCTTTGGAAGAGAAGGAAGGAAAAAGGTCCATAGAAGAGAGAGGAGATCCAAGAGTTAGCTTCCATCTGTTTCTCATTCAGGTAATAAAGTTATTACCTTGTGTATTCCTCCATTAAACCCTCTTGTATGCTTGTTATGTCTCTTTTGGAGCCTTATATGATTCAAAACTTGAGATATGGAATCTCCTTTGGATGGAAACCTTAGATCTGGACGTTATTGAACTCCAGGAGCTCATTATAGCCACTTTTATGCAATCATGGCCTTGTTCCAAACCCTAAGTGCTTAGTATTTGATGATTTTGGGTATTTTAGCCTTATACTCTTGTGCATGCACGTAAAGTTGGAAACTTTACGTGTAAAACCAGTCCTAGAAGCTCAGATCTATGATTTGGAAGCACTGAAATCGATTAGAATCGACTGGATAGTAATAGCATGATTGGGACTCGATGAGTTGTTCTTCAGACTCGACGAGCTGTTCATACGACTCGGCGAGTCACAGTCTGGACGTGTTTATATGTTGAAGGAGAACTCGACAAGTTATTCATACAACTCGGCGAGTCGGATGAAGTTAGACTCGATGTTAGTATCGAAGAAGAACTCGTCGAGTCTTTGCCAAACTCGACGAGTAGAAGCGAGTAGAGGACTAGAATGGATGATTGGGACTTGGCGAGTTGGCGGCCCAACTCGGCGAGTCCGGTCAACTAGAAGTTGACTTTTACCAGGAAGTTGACTTGACCAAGGGTAAATAGTTATTTTACCTTGAGAGCAGTTGTCAGTATCTGATTTAGTGTTTATGGGATTGTAGCCGGGGAGTTTCGGAGCAGCAGTCAGCCAGTTCCAGATTTAGTATCTCAGCAGCCAGTGTTACGAGGTGAGTTTCCTTCTAGTAGGAACGGGTCTACGGCCACAATGTCGGCCCGTCTAGTTAGCAGTAGTTCTGGACTTCGGTCCAATGCAGTAGTTCAGTGTGCTTGATGTCTTTGTGATTCAATCCTGTCTTTGTGTTATGTGTTTCGGACTTGGGTCCGATGCAGTATGCAATATATGTGTTTATGCTAGTAGTTATGATTATGCTATGCTATGTTCAGTCAGTTTCCGGACTTCGGTCCGATGCAGACGGCAAGGCCCTGGTTAGTTCCTGACTTTGGTCTGATGTAGAGGGCAAGGCCTTGGTTAGTTCCGGACTTTGGTCTGATGCAGTTTCCGGACTTCGGTCCGATGCAGAGGGCAAGGCCCTAGTTAGTTCCGGACTCCGGTCCGATGCAGTTTCTGGACTTCGTTCCGATACAGTGGGCAAGGCCCAATATGTTTTCATATGTTGTTGTATGGTATGTGGTAGTATGGGGGAGCTCACTAAGCTTCATGCTTACAGTTTCAGTTTTGGTTTCAGGTACTTCCGCTAGCAAAGGCAAGAGCTCGGGTTGATGGCATCGCACCCACCACAATTTCAGTTTTATCCTAGGAGTTTTATTCACACATTTTGTTATGATTGATACAATTTTGTTTAACACAGTTACTATGACTTTTGAATACTCATTCCATGGTTCTTGTTATATATGACATTGGATGATGTGATTTTTAGTAATATTAAAACAAAAATTTTTGGGTCGTTACATTTATAGTCATGGATTTTGGGTATGTGCGTCGCGCATGATCATCGTGGCTCCATCCACAAAATGTCACGTGTCACTTCCCAAATTGGTCACTTCACTCGCAATTTGCTCGAATCCGATGTCAAGTGCGCGGCGTGCAGAGACGCGCCCCTCACGCACACAAAAAGATTTTGTAAAAATCATAACTTCTTAATGCGAGCTCCAATCAAATCCCTCTTTATATTTATATGATGATCTCAATATGTACTAAAACTCTCCTTTAGGTTGTCTTAGCTAGTTTTGAGTTTCATTTTCATGCTTAATGGGAGTAAAAATAAATGATTTTACAAAAATCATATCTCTCATACGGATCATGTTTTCGAAAAACTTTGTCCTACATCTTATATCTTGAGGAGTACTACGAAACTCCTTTTTGCACTTTTAGTCAAAACTCAACCAATCTCTAAGTACTATTTTGACGTAATTAATTTTAATTGTGCGGTTGATTTCTATTTTATAAAATCCATAACTTTTTCCTTTAGAGTTGGATTTTTACGAATCTTATATCCTTGAGATTACGTTAACGAGTACTATCCAAGCATGTTAACCAGCTTAGAAAATGGTACAACTTTTCAGACACTAATGTTTTAGCCTAATGGATGTTTTAACAACTAAACGTAATGACACATTTTACAAGACTAATCTATTACATCTATCTTCCCTACTCTTTCCTAATGGTGATCAGTGACAGAAACCTCTTGGTTGTCACAGTCCCAAAATTTTATCTTGTCATCCGGCTTCCTTTGAACAAGTGAGTATACTTTTCCTTCATTTGATCCTCTCTTTCCCATGTGTACTCTGGTCCTCAGTTAAAGTTTCATCGCACCTTGACAATGAGAATCTGACTCTACTTGAGTCGTTTGACCTCTTTGTCCATTATTTTGATTGGTTCTTCGATGCAGTTCAGTTCAGGTTTAATCTGAATTGCATCAAGTGGAATGACAAGCGTGTCGTCAGAAAGGCACTTCTTAAGATTAGACATATGGAAGATATCATGCATGTTATTAAGCTCCTAGAGTAACTTAAATCGACAGGCAACTGGACCTATCATGTCAAGGATTTCGAATGATCCTATGTACCTCGGATTTAGTTTACCCCACTTTTCGAACCTTATAACTCCTTTTCCAAGTAGATACTTTGAGCATCACCATGTCTCCAACTTGGAACTCTAGGGGTTTTCACCTTATGTCATCATAGCTCTTTTAACGGCCACGTGCTGCTTTCATGCGCTCCCGTATCTGCATTATCTTTTTAGTCATCTCATGGATAATCTTTGGGCCTGTTCATAGGGTATTCCCTACGAATTTCTTGGCCAATTGGGTGCCACCAACTTCTGTCCAGAAAATGGGAGATCGATATTTCCAACCGTATAGTGATTCGAACGGTGTTGCTTTGATGCTTATGTTATAGTTGTTGTATAAGAACACAACCATGGGAAGGCGAGTATCCCATGCACTTCCAAAATTTATCACACATGCTCGGAGCATGTCTTCTAGCGTTTGGATGGTCCTTTCATTTTGGCCATCGGTGTGCGGATGATAGGTTGTACTCATATCCAGGTGAAGGGTTTTGAGCATTCTAACACTCCTAATGTGTACATGCAACCCTAGAAACCTTGGATCTATGTTTTACTATGATACATGCAAAATTGATTTTCCAAGGTTTTTAACATATCTAGCATACCATGGGGAACTTTTAAACATAAATGTCACACCCCCGAACCAAACGGCGGAAACGTCCAAGGGCTCGCGTGACTTAAATTGAAATATCATCATAATGAATATACATGAAACATAACATAAACATCACCATGCATTAATATATTACAACTGGCATTGTTCACATCAAGTACATTGTCTAAATATTACATTTCCATAGCATAAATTGTTTGAGAGTTTTCAAAACATAACATCCTAATATACTTGGTATTGTTCTTCAGTTTATCTGTTACCTGAGAATACAAGTTATTTTGAAAACGTCAACATAAAGAATGTTGGTGAGTTCATAAATAGGTTTGATATGAAAATGTTTTGTGTAGTTTATAAAACCCCGAAAATCCGATATTTTCTGAACCAGCAATTGTTTATACAAAAAGTGTGAAGATCCATAGGTATATGCATGAATGATTTTGAAAACGTGTATAAATAATGAGAAGTTTTGCAATATAGTAATTGAAAATACAAGTGAATAATATTGATTTCCCCTGAAAAACCCGATGTTTTCCGATAATTAGTATGATCGTTTTGTATTATTATATTGTCACAACGAATAAATATGATTTCTCCTTATTACTTAGATGGTATTGGATTTTTATGTGAGTCGTTATAACCATGCATGATAATGACTACTTCGTCTGTCTTGGCATTCTAGTGAATGCCGAAATTGATCTTATGATTTTTTCACCCTAGACTGGCCGAGTCTAACTATAGCGAACAACTTAGTTGTGGGGGAGTCACCCCCATATAGATCTATACACAAACTCTCGCTCTCCCTACAGGAGACTTTGATTATAACTACAAACTACGACCGACACTTAATGGTGTCGCCCGTTATTACTCATTTAATCCAAATGAATTTGATTACCCTTGATTAACGACCTGATTTTTGGTTTACTTAAATAGAAGGTAAGTCTAACAGACGAGGAGTAGAGGACAACGAGGTCCCACTAATCGCGTATGTTATCTAAGGTTGTCGAGTATACGAAGGGCGCGTTGGCCTACTTCGCATATGATTTATTTGGACCTTACTAGCAATGCTAGTGGGCCACTGAGGCCCAACAGCAAGTAAGTGCCATTGAGGGTCCCTTAAGCATGTAATTAGGTCACAGGAGGCCAATTAAACATGTATTGTTGTTGTTAGGCCCAAACGTTATGTTAATGGGTCACGAAGGCCCAATAAGCATGAGTAGAATCTTTCAAGCCCAACAATTTAAATATTTACTTGTTTTAGGTATAGTATAATTGTCGGAAAGTCTGATTGAACAATTGTTAAATCGCAAAGGCACGAAGTTTGACGATTGTTTTATAACGATATTTAAATATATGTATATTTTTCATTGTAAATTCATAAGTTGTAATTTGGTATTTTTGGCCCAATATATTAATAATAAAATAATTGACTCCAAAATATTGGTTTGACCTATTCAGCCATTCTTTAATAAAAATGACACTTTTAGCCCCTTTTTGTAAAAAAAATGACGTTTTAGGTCCTTAAACTATTTTTCTTGACATTTTGGCCCAAAGACTTATTTAAATAATGTTTTCAGCCTAAAGTTTACTTTTTAACAGTTTCAGCCCCTTTAGTAAAAAGATTTTCATTTTAGTCCAAACTTTTCGCAACTTTTACAAATTTGACCCAAAATCCAAAAACTTTACATTTTTAATCCTTATTGGCAAAAGGGTCATTTTAACCCTTGAAATAGATTTATTTAGCATTTTACCCACTGTTTTGAGAAATTTACCATTTCAGCCCCTTAAAAACCATATTTTCGCAAATTAGGGCCTATGGGCCGAAAAGCCCAAAATTTGAGCCCAATAGGCTAGAACTTTCATTTTTAGTCCTTTGAAAAGCATAATGTTCATAAAAAATTCTATTTTAATTGTTTTGACCCTTTTGATCCTTGTAAAAGCTGTAAATGAAAACTTTTTCCCAACTTTTGTTTATTTGACAAAAATAGTCCAAAAATGAGTTTTATGTTGTAACTTGCTTATTATAACCTTAGATGATAATTTTTCTTAACTTGTTAAGTGTAATACATCCTACATCACATATTTTTCCCTCATGAACTATAGATTTTGAATATCTTTCATTTTTTGCACATATTTACCACATAAACACAAGAAACCACACATAACATACAAATACACATAGATCTACACATTTTACTTGTATTTTCCCCCATAAAACATGTGAAAACCAAAAATAGAGGGGTATGAACTCACCTTCGCTTGTTGTTTTCGGTTTTGAAGAAAGAATGGAAGAGTTTAATGTTATTTTCGGCCCAAGAAAGCTTCTTGAGAAGACTTTGGCTTAGATAGGTTCTAAGAAGCATGATCCTGAACTTTCATGAGTTAGAATGAGATTTATAAAAAAATCAAGAAACTAAACCATGGATCTAAGTACAACTTACCAAGGATGATGATTTCTTATGGAAGAACCTCCTTGAAATGCCCTAGATCTCGAAACTTTGATGGAGGAATGAAAGTGTTCTTGAGGGAATTTGGAAAGAGTTGGAAATGAATTATGTGTGTGTGTGTCTACCTTCGGCTGAGAGTAGGAGAGAAGAGGGGAGAGATAAATAGATGAAGTGATGTTGCATGGGGAGGAGAGGGTGGTGCATGGATACCCAAAATGTAAAGATTGGGTGTCTAACTGTGACATCCCTAATTTCACGGCCAGAAAAGACCGATTTGTTTATGCTTTGTTTTATAAATCAGAGTAATCGTTTAAAGAAAACGGTTACGGAATTTGTTCCCAAAACAAGATATGATAATAACTTATCAAAACATTTCTCAAAGAGAATATATTTTTTATTTAATAATAAAACCTCGGGATGTCATGTTCCGATACAAACACATAAGAATAAACATATCATACATTCATTTATACTAGTGATTTGCATCTCTTTTAATCTCTCAGTGAAATGGGTCTTCGCATCGATACCTGTGATACAAGGAAAATTGAGTGGGTCAGGCTTAGGAGCCTAGTGAACATATAGGGTTTTCAACCCACAATAATACATTTATTATATTCAATCATCGAAAAATCAACCCAAACACCCATCCCCATATCTCCTTTATTTCATAAGGTTTACCCTAAGAATCAACTATCCTTCATCCATTCATTCCTAAGGATTTATCTAAGGGATTGGCACAAAGTCCATTGCTGCCAAAGTTTATCTATCGGGTACTAAATCCATAGTTATCAGGTGATAACTCCATAGTCACCAAGGTTTACTCAACAGGCACGAAGTCACATCGTCACCAAGGTTTACTCAATAGGCGCTAACTCTATAGTCACCAAGGTTTACTCAACAATAGGCATTAACTCCATATTCACCAAGGTTTATACAATAGGCACTAACTCCATAGTCGCCAAGGTTTATACAATAGGCGCTAACTCCATAGTCACCAAGGTTTACTTAACAATAGGCGCTAACTCCATAGTCACCAAGGTTTATACAATAGGTGCTAACTCCATAGTCACCAAGGTTTACTCATATCATCTTCCATCACACACCAACTATCCCATCTACCCATGTTCTACCCAACATTTTCGTAGATATAAATACTTACATAGTTTAAATCGTTTAACACCTATATAAAACATCAATTTCCATGCCCATCTCAAATAGACAAACAATATATAACACCTAGCACGTATGTCATATAGAATAAATCATATCTATGAGTTAGAAGAAAGTGAATATGCATTCTCACATATAAACAACAATATGTACACAAAACACGTATTTCATATCAAATACTTCATAATTATGTGATAGAAGAAAGTGACTATACACTCACTTGATCAGAAGATGATCGGACAGCACTACGACTTGTAGAAGTAGTATTCTTCGGCAGATCTGGAAGATCTTCACAAAAATTGGTATCTCGCGGGCAGAGCTTCAGCTCGGGAATTGCACTTCTAGGGATCTTTGGGGCTTCGGGACTTCCTACAGGGCTCGGGATTAATACCGGGGCTTCGGGATATTTCTTGCACGAAAAACGAGGTAAAACGAGAGAGAAAGAAGAGAAAAGGAGCAAAGAACTCAGCAGCCTCAACTTCCTTTTATAGGAGGCTGGATCCTCGATTTACGTTGGGCGTAAATCCAGGTACGCTGGGCGTAACCCGGAAAAGCCCGGTGACTCCCCCCCTTTGGATAATATCTGAATTTATATTTAAATTTAATATTTTAATTATTTAATAAACTTCAAAAATTCATATCTTCATCATACGAACTTCGTTTTTGACGTTCTTTATATCCACGCGTAGGTGAGACTACATTCTAAACTTTCATTTAGACTCCGTCGGATAATTTTGAATTTATTTATTTTATTTATTTTTAGTAGGCCGGGACAGGAAAACTCTGTTATAAATTTATGACTTCTTCATCCGACGTCCGTTTTCGTCTGTATTTTTATCATCGCACTACTAATGATGAGTTTTTCGATTCTCGTTCAGATTGCTTCAGCTAGAAATCACTCGATCTCAAATTCGAGTTTCAGGCTGCATACTGCTAAGCCGAAACTTAGAAAAATCATAACTTCCTCATACGAAGTCAGATTTGGGCATTCTTTTTATGCACGCTCTCGGTTTAACGTATTCTACGACTTTCATTTAGATCGCTAAGGCTAAATATCGCTCTAACATAAATTCACTTTTTACATCGCGCTGTGTCGTGTCGGTTCTGTCGCGAAACTTGGACATGACATAACTTCTTCGTTATAACTCGGATTTCGGCGTTCTTTATATGTACAGAATCCTTGTAACATATAATACAACTTAGTTAAGATTATTCCTTCTAAATAATCTTCCGTCAAAAAGTCATTTTTGACGCTTATCGTCTCTAAATTGACTAGCCCTGATATACAGGCGTTACACTAACCCTCAATAATTCACTTCTCTCCTTTTTTTCTTTTTTTTATTAATATCATGGGTGTGGGCCAAGAATCGGGCTAGGGAAAAGGAGTTGAGTATTTTGGGCCATTAGTTGCCCTAGTTCGAAATCATAGGCCCAATAAAGCTTATTAGTTTAGTTAAGGCTCATTAGGGCAATTTATTTCATTTTAGGCCTATTATGGCCCAAAATGTTAAATTTTATGAAAGTGGGTCCAATTAGAGCCCATATAAGGGTTCTAGGCCCAAAATAGTCAAGTTGGAAGTTTATTGGTCCATTAGGCCCAATAAGGGAATCCTAGTCCATAATGGACTTAAACCGGGATTTCTAGGGTTTCCAACCTTTTGTTGACTATTTGAATGTATTTAAGGTGTTTGATGAATTTTTTTTGTTATTGAATAAATATCATACATGCTTTCAAGTTTTAATTACAATGTTATCCTTGTTAAGTGTTTACAAAGCATCAGAATTCCTAGTTGTGACAATAAATGCTAGAAGAAGAACATACCTTTAGTAGTTTGGATTCCTTGAGAGCCTTGTGAGCCTAGCACCTCAAGTGTGATGCCTCAAATGTCTCATACAACACTACAACTCTTGTAATATACTTGAGAGAAGTTCACTTCCACCTCAAAATCGGCTAGCCCTCTATCTTGTACAAGTAGTGCCGATTTTGCTAGACTAGGGGTCTTTATATAGTTGTGGCACAAGTAGGGTTACACCATGTAAACCCTAATTGTCATGGCTTTTCATATTCCATGATCCATGGGTTTGTAACCTCCATGGGTTATCTATGGAGCACCTTATGGGTTTTAGCCCAATCCATACAAACCATGGATCATTAGCCCACTATATAAGAATAGATTATTTACACATTCAACCCCATATATTTAATTAGTCTCTTTTTGATCACTTAATTAATTCCAAATTAATTCTTTGGTCAATACTAATTAAATAATATTATTAATATATTAGAACTTATAATATATTAATAATCCTTAAGTGTCCTTTCTCTCATTTAGTCTATCCAAGTGTTGCAATGCCATGCAACCCAAATGCACCATGCCAACTGGGTCAAGTACATCCCATAAATAGTTATGAGCTTAGACACCTAATCCAATAGTCTCCCACTTGGATAAGTCTAATAACTATATCTGCAAGAATAACTTCAGGAACCGATCAGCAATCGTAGCTCTTTCAAGGTCTCGCGGAACTAAGATGATGATGATACGCCATTTAAGATAAGTGATCATATAATCCTCTGTTTTAGATATCAACCGAACAACTACATGGAACAATGTCTTACTTATTGTCCAGCTGTTTGTTTCCCGATTTCCGATTTGTTTGACATAGAACTTAATTGAACACATCAACTTAGTTCTGACCGGTCTCGGTACATGGGTCAACACAACATCATCGAAGGGCCCAAATATCGCTTCTAATCCAAGAAGGAATAGATAAACTTCGACTCATATGCTTGTTCTACTACTTGTTGAATCATACACAAAGGCACGTTTTATAACATCGAGTTACCAATGCATTTTTGTACAATCAGTGTATAACCAACTCATACGCAACAAGTCATATCTCTAGGTTTGAAGACTTATATGATATTACCATCTCACGATCACTTGAGATAAATTCCATGAAGTGATACCAGTGAGCGTGGGTTGAATCCAATACTCAAAACTTATGAGCACTCATGAATGTTGCAGCAACTCGTGCTATGTCCCATACCTTGGACATCTACAATCCAGCTTCATGACAATCTTGATTCTTATCTACTTCCAACATATGACCGACTGTGGATGGTTTGAATAACTTAGTCATTCAGGAAGAATGACCTAGTTATTCTGGAAGTCAAAACATGTAAAGTGAAACACTAGAATAATTGAATCAAATATGGTCTCAGAACTTATGAATATAAATAGAGCATCTTTTATTTATCACCATATTGATTACACATTATTCATTGCATACTGTTTCAAACTATCAACTTTATACTTGAATTAAAACAATAGTTGTCCCATGCTCCAAGCATGTACACTATGGTTGTTGCTAAACACTAGTCATGCCATACACCAAGTATGCACACTATGTTTTCCCAGACATTAGTTATGCCATACACCAAGTATGCACACTAAGTTTGTCTATGATCTTTACTCTGTGAAATAGATTGATTGAACATAATTCCAATGATACTCATTTCACAATCCCAAATCCTTACCGCAAATGCAAGAATTCCAAATTCCTGCCATTTACCTAAATATGTTAGATTCTAAACTTATATGCATTGGTCCTCTTTAATGATTATACACAAAGTCACAAAGACTTGTCAACAGGCATTACAAAGTACTCCAAAGGAGATCAACTCCATGGAAATGAAGTCTCATATTCAAAGTTCATTGCTTTGAACATTCTTCTTGCATTAAATTTCCTAATCTTACACAGATTTAATGAATAACTTCCACTATGGGAACATTTCCATATTCCCTTTTTGACTATTACTCTTGAACAAGAGTTGACTCTTTTCAGAATATGTCAACATGGTCCTTCCAAAATTAACACTATACTTTCAACTATCCCTGAGCAACCAATCTTTGGTAAACCTTATATTGTCCTCGACAGTTGCTTAATCAAATTAGTCATATCAAGTTCTAGTACTTTTTCCCTCTTAATGTTATGGGCATTTGGAAAAATTTAGCACAAATGAATATTATAGCACATGAAATCGATCCTATATCTGAAGCATATGGGACACGATTCATAAATACATGATACTAGACCAGTCTTTTGCTATAATATTTATATTTCTATTTGCCAAGTTCTCATAATTCAGATTATAAAAAGGGATGTCGTAATCATAATCGAATTTTAGAACGCAAATTATGGAACCATATATAGAATTTCCGTATGTTGAGCCATTCCAACATAAAATTCACACACACACACACACACACACACACACACACATATATATATATATATATATATATATATATATATATATATATATATATATATATATATCCTTGACTAAAGACGATTAAAACCTCAATGTAAGCTTTTAGAATTGAAATGAAGTATAATTTTCTCTCCCTTAATTATAGCAAAACAACTTTTTCCCAATTGAAACCTTTTGTTTTCTATAATTAACATTGCTAACTTGCAACACTTATTATAATTTTCATGCTCCCACTTGCATGATGATTATTAGCATAACACTTATGCTCCCACTAGCTTTGACATGTACTTAGAAATCAGTTGGACTTCTAGAAATCAATACTTTATTGACCTTCTTACCAAAGTTCATATTTATGATACGAGATGCTTTGATAAAACTTTATCAAAATCATATACCTTTCCTTAGATAACACACATGTGTGTCTAAACAATTTCAGAACTATGAAAAGGGATGTTGTAATCATAGATTCAATTGTTTAGACCTTTGCCATTTCTCACAAGTCCATGTTAGTGTGTTGGTTAACCACACACGCTCTACTAACGACTTTGAGAATGCAAATATCACAATTGCTATCTACTTAAAATCTACTTAGTGAAAGCGTTTCCTCACCATCATTTTCATGAATCGGATAGAAAGCTTCTGACACTTTAGATTTTATGGTGTATATGTGCCTATCCATGTGAATTTGTCAACAACATAACCACAAGACAAGGTTAGTGACAAATCCAAACTCTTATGGATTAAACTTGTGCAATCTTAACTTCTAGCCACCTGGAAGCAAAAGGGTCTGCCATTGCTTCCAAGTTGTTATGCAACCAACTGAGAACTCTCATAACTCATATGCAAAGCCAACTTTAACTGAAATGGGCACATAAATAGGAATATGTCAACATGATACGTTATAAACCTCAAGTCGTGTGCTAGTGATAAACTATATGTTTTTCTTCTTGATTAGATCTGGAAGCTTTTCCAAGATCTTTAAGACTCCCACTGTCATCTTGACATATAAGACTCACTTGCCAAATATTCAAGAGATAGTGCGAATTCTTTATCAAGACAAACACTTCACACAATTGTCCTTAGTTGGTCTTTGGTTTATCCAAAATATCACAACTTACCAATTTCAAATGTACAAGAGTAGGACACACTTTACTCCTACATTTGACGAGTGTTATAAACCTTTCTTTAAGATATGTCACTCAAGTTACAATCTTGGAGTATGACTCTAAGATTTGTTTTTGGAACGAAGTATGAATCATCTTCTTGATTTAACCACTTCAACATTTCATGATTCCTCTTCTTAGCCATAAGAATGCACTAAGATGTCCTTAGAGGACCAATTGTGATATGGTTTCTTAATCATTAAGATGATCACACAACATGATACTAAAGTACTCTCCCATCTTTTCAGATTTGAGTAACTTTTATCTTTCTGCCTTATTTGATTCTTCTCATTCGTTCTGTCATACATTGAAACTTTTCCAATGTTTCAGAATGATACTTAAACTTGTAAGTATAAACATATTTACTAAACTTTAGTAAATCATGACGAATAGTCTTATCAATCTTTTATGGTGGACTTGACAAGTGAAAAAGAATGTGTACTCGATCCCTTAGTCCTTCACTCGACTCACATATACATGTGAACAAGGTATTAGTCTTAATTTTCCAAAGATGAAAATTCTTATTCATCATATGACTTGCATGATTCCAAGTTTCTATCCAACTGAAACTTGGGTAATGAGAATCTTTCCTTATTTGGTAAATAATGACACTACCACAAACGAAAGAATCAAATCCATTTTCCAATGGTGCTATCAATTGAATCATATAAACAACAATTTTTACAAATGCCACTGTAAGAATATTTAAAATAAATAAAAACGAAACTTTTCTTTGTTTTAAAACTTGCGGAAAAACTTATCCTTACAATGCAAATGCATATGAAAACTATGTTGTTATCTATTCCTAAACAATTTATCACAACTCTTAAGCAGTAGCTCAAAAATTCTGATCACTGAACCATGTAATCGAAATCCATCTTCGCGATCAGAATCAACTTACTCTTCTTTAAGCTTCCTCTCTTTTCTTTGATTCTTAAAACTTCAACATGTGACTCAGTCACATCATGTAATAAGAATCTCCAAATAGGAACTTAATAGAGTTAGATAGTGGACTTACCTGAAGTGGAGTAAAAAAAATTGACTTGACCAACCTTATGATCTTTCAGGTAAATAAGGCAGCTTTGCAACTAATGTCCCTTCCTTTGGAAATAGAACCATATGGACTCTTTGGTAATGGTACATGGGACTATCTCAGACATAGCCTTTCTCTTTACCATTTGATCAACTGAGTTGACTATGGCCGATCCCTTTCCATTGGGAAGAGAAAGCTTCTCTAGATATCCAATGTTACCAATTGTCAATGTCCATTGTAGTTTGGGAAGTTGATCTACTAATCAAATTTGCTCTACCAGTGCTCCAAATCATTTCTGATTCAGCAACACCAAGAAAATAGATAAGATAATTAAGGGTCATATCATAGTCTTTTACATAGTAGTCCCAAAGGACACTTACTATAAGACTTAGAAAGTGATTGAACAACCAAATTTCTCAAGACTTTAACACCCAACTCTCTCGGCTTGTCAAGATGTGACTTCATCTCCAAGATGTGAGCACACATAGACCTTGCTTGCCAATAGGGCTTGAGTGACCTTGAACTTGTGGGTTAGGGAGAATAATTGGAGGAGATAGAGGAAGTGAAGAATGATTTCCGTGATCCAACCACGGGACGTCATCTTCATTAGGAAAGCTTATTCCAAGAGATTTGGGAAGATCATAGATGTCTAAACCAGGCATCTAATGGGAGATATTTAAGATAGCTGATTTAAAGTCCTAAATATAACATCCAATATGAAATATTAAGGATAGGACCCAACACAATATTTTATAACTTGGAAGAGGGATTCCGTAATCCAAGCTATAGAATATTTGAAGGTAGGCAAATGACGATTCACCAATTTCCACCATGAAAAACGAAATAATTATCAGGTTTTAATTGGTTTTGAAACTCCTAGATTCTTTGAGATTCATTGAACTTTTCAATGGCACGTTTCAATATCGAGTGTGCCCTTCAGGTTTTGTGAATGGGATGTCGAGGATCGCAAAACAAGGTGTGATGTATCTATGTAATTTACTTGGTACCCTTAATGTTTTACCCCTCAATCGATGTGCCGGTTAACCACACACGCTCCATTGATACTATGATAAACATTAAGTTACCTTTTGCCTACCTTGTCAATTCCAACTAGTGTGTCGGTTAACCACACGTGCTCCACTAACCGACTTAAGCAAAGTACAAAGTGTAATTTCATGGGTTAGCACCTTATTCACATTTTCCTAAAGTAACTAAGATTGGGAATTTATAAAACATTTAGTTACTTTATATTTATCATTAATACTTTTAATGAAGATTTAAAGTCCTTGTCTTACCCGTTCGACTAACGACCCTCCACCGATCAAAGAAGCGGTGGGTGAGAGGGGACACTCATTAAGCTGCCATTTTATAGGTAGCAACCTTATACCCTCCTTATAGACCGGCTTCGTGAATGAGGCCTACTCAGTGGCGGAACACAGAAGGGGCCAGGGGTGGCCATGGCCCCCCTGGTTTTGTATCTACTATATACCAGTTATTATATATAATCACTAGGTGTATAAATTAAGTTTTTTAGAAAGCAAATGAACGGCCCCTCCAAATTTTATGAGCATCTAAGTATCAATTAAAAAAAGAAATCAAACCTAACATATTTGTTAAAGAAAATTTTTAGTTGGGAAATCCACTAAATTTGGAAACTGAATAACTAACTCTATAAAGATATCAAAAAACCAATTATCGACTCACATCTTCAAAATAATAAATAAATAAACCTAAAATTCTCATCGTCGTTGCTATGCCTTCTTGCTCTCTATTTGTCTCTCTCACCTGGTTAAGTCACCGAACTGAAAAATGTGTTGTTTTCTTCAATCTCTCCTCTTCGTCGGAGTGCGGGTACCCACTCCCCCTCATGTTTTCTATTTCTGTCCCTAAAAGGTATGACATTTCTTCTTCGTTTCTCTCTTTAAAATTAAGGTTTCGTTTGATAGTTTCTGTCTGGGAAAGTGTTGTCCAGTAAAGTGTTGTCCAGTAAAGTGCTGTCTGGGAAAGTTTTTCTGACTGGGAAAGAAACCATGTTGTTTGATTGTACATCTGATTGACTGTGCTGAATGATGAAAAAAAGTAATAATTCAATAAAAAATAAATTTAAAAAAAGTTATTTAAAAAAATTAATAATCCAATAAAGAAAGAAAGATGCGGGGTTTGGTGTATAATTTTCTTTCCAGTCCATTCAGCCAGAAAGATATGATTTTGGGGCTTTCTGGGAAAGACATATCTTACCGGGAAAGACCCCTTCTTTTGTTCAAATCAAACAGTCTTTCCGGTCCATTCAGCCGGAAAGATCTGTTTGGACCTGGAAAGATGGGTATCAAACGGGGCCTAAAAGTGCAACAAAGTTAATTAAATAAAAGAAATGTGAATTCTTATAACCTGCAGAGCTACCCACTGCATGAGTTGTCTATGTCAAATAGTATATATGGTCTAACGTGCAAATTGTCAAAACCGTAAATCAAAACAATAAAATAAACAAATGAGTATAGGTGTACCGACCCTATTTTCCGAATAATAGAGAACTATTTGTTTTATTTTTATTTTAAGATTGTGAATATAAATAAAATAAAGATTATGTAATATTTGATTATTTGTATTTGTATTTGTTTCATTAGTTGTTAGTTATTAATTTATTTTTGTTATGTAATATATATTATTATGAAAAACCAATTTACTATTCACGAATTTGTTAACAGAAAAGAAAACGAAAAAATTTCTTGTATTTGTTGTGTTTGGAAGTGTTGGTTTTGGCCCCCCAAAATTTGATGCTCGTGTTCCGCCACTGGGCCTACTAACGGTAAAACGACTTATTCTTATACATATATAATTATTATTAAACTTATAATATTATAAAGTATAAGGGTTGAATTTTAACTTTTAAAATTCTAGGGGTTGGAACTAAAGCTTTTAAAGTGACTTTACATGTTCCAAAACTTGAGGGCAAGTTTTGTAACTTTCAAAACTTTTCATTTTTTCATAACTTATGAGTTAAATGGTTTATTAAAACAAGAGACTTTTCATTTTATGTAACCTATGTGTTTCTTTAATGGACTTTAAAATGATGACTTTTGATAATCCATAACTTGAGGACAAATTATAGATTTCATGAAAACACATAATGATCAAGAATAAAACTAACAAGCAAGTTACAAATAATTCCTATGATCTTCTAAACTCATAAGTGTATGAACTTTCATATCAACAATTTCAAGTATCATAAATAAACCATACAAAGCTTGAAATTTTGATAATAACCTTTGAAATTAGATTAGCATAATCATTACCACGTCAAAAATAGGTTTTAAGGTTCAAAAAACAGTTTAGGGTAATGATCCTCATCCAATACCAAGGAAAACCCCGAAATTCTGCATACATGGGGCATCACCACGTCGTGGTAAAGACTGCCACGCCGTGGTGATCAGTCAGATGCAAAAAATGCAGAATTTCAACTTTTGAAAAAACATGTAGCATCAAGTATCAAGAAAACAAACCTAGGCTCTGACACAACTGAAGGGTTTTGATCATTCTAACACTCTTAAGTTGTACATGCAACCCTAGAAACCTTGGATCTATGTTTTACTATGATACATGCAAAATTGATTTTCCAAGGTTGTTAACCTATCTAGCATATCATGGGGAACTTTTAAACATAAATGCTAGAAGAAGAACATACCTTTAGTAGTTTGGATTCCTTGAGAACCTTGTGAGCCTAGCACCTCAAGTGTGATGCCTCAAATGTCTCACACAACACTACAACTCTTGGAATATAATTGAGAGAAGTTCACTTACACCTCAAAATCGGCTAGCCCTCTATCTTGTACTAGTAGTGCTGATTTTGCTAGACTAGGGGTCTTTATATAGTTGTGGCACAAGTAGGGTTACACCATGTAAACCCTAATTGTCATGGCTTTTCATATTCCATGGTCCATGGGTTTGTAACCTCCATGGATTATCCATGGAGCACCTTATGGTTTTAGCCCAATCCATACAAACCATGGACCATTAGCCCACTATATAAGAATAGGTTATTTGCACAATCAACCCTATATATTTAATTAGTCTCTTTTTGATCACTTAATTAATTCCAAATTAATTCTTTGATGAATACTAATTAAATAATATTATTAATATATTAGAACTTATAATATATTAATAATCCTTGAGTATCCTTTCTCTCATTTAGTCTATCCAAGTGTTGCAATGCCATGCAACCCAAATGGACCATGCGAACCGAGTCAAGTACATCCCAGAAATAGTTATAAACTTAGACACCTAATCCAACACCTGGCACGTACCAAGGGACTAATGTAAACTCTGCGAGAAGCGAGAGGTAAACCTACTATCCCTATTAGAGATAATAGATAAGGGTGCCCCATGCAATATGGCGATCTCTCTAAGGTACGTATTGGTCAACTTCTCCATCTTATTCGTTTCTTTTATTGGTATGAAGTGGAAGACTTGGTTAATCTATCGACAACTACCAATATAGTTTCATAACCAACAGTAGTCTTTGGTAATTTAGTAACAAATTCCATTGCGATCTGCTCCCACTTCAACTCAGTAATCTCTGGTTGCAGTAGCAATCTCAAGGGTTACTGATGTTCTGCTTTGACCTTGGAACATGTTAGGCATTTACTTACGTAGGTTGCAATCTCAGCCTTCATGTTTGGCCACCAATAAAGGGCCTTTAGGTCCAGATACATCTTGTCTGCTCTAGGATAAATGGAATACTTAGTCCTGTGGTCCTTATTTAGGAATAGTTCCTTGACCGCTCCAAATTTCAGAACCCATAATCGATTCATGAAATATCTCATTCCATCATCCTTAATTTCGATTTGTCTTTCCATCCCTCTGAGGCATTCTTCTTTAACATTTTATTTTATTCAAGCCTCGATTTGAGCACTCCTAATCTACGATATTAGATTTGAATGGATAGTCACTGTAAGTACTTTGACTCTACGAGGTTTAACTCGTTCTTTACGGCTCAAGGCGTCAGCTACGACGTTCGCCTTTCCTGGGTGATATCGAATCTCATAATGATAGTCGTTCAGAAACTCTAACCATCTTCTTTGTCTCATTTTGATCTCTTTCTGATCGAAGATGCGCTGCAGACTCTTGTGATCCGTGTATAATACACACTTGGTTCCGTAAAGATAATGACGCCAAATCTTTAGGGAAAAAACTATCGCTCCCAACTCTATGTCGTAGGTGGTGTAGTTGTTCTCATACACCTTAAGTTGTCTTGTGGCGTAGGCTATGACCTTCTCCCTTTTCGTTAATACACATCCTAACCCCTGATGTTAAGCATCACAATACACTACGAAGTCATCAATACCTTTTGGAAGGGATAGTGTCGGTGCACTACACAACATTTCCTTCAGCTTTTGGAAAGTTGTTTCCTGTTGGTATCTCCAAACGAATTTTACGTCCTTTTGGGTTAATGTTGTGAGGGGTTTAACTATGCAAGAAATTTTTTCTATAAATCTCTGATAATAGCCAACCAGTCCTAAACATTGACGAAATTCTATTGGCATCTTGAGAGCTTCCCAATTCTTTACCACTTTTATCTTAAAAGGGTCGACATGAATTCCTTTGCTGCTTACCACATGACCAAGAAAGTGTACATTTCTCTTATCCAAAATTCGCACTTAGAGAATTTTGCGTACATCTTTTCTTTCCTTAAAATAGGATCACTCGAAGGTGTTGCCCTTGCTCTTCCTTGGTTCGTGAGTATACCATAATATCATCGATGAATACAATCACGAATTTGTCCAAGTAGGGCTTTCACACTCGATTCATGAGATCCATAAAAACAGCTCAGACATTGGTTAGTCTGAAGGGCATGACTAAGAACTCGTAATGACCATATCGTGTTCTAAAGGCAATCTTTAAAATGTCCTCTTCCATGACTAGAAGTTGATGATATCTAGATCTCAAGCCGATCTTAGAAAAGTAACTGGATCCTTGCAGTTGATCGAAGAGATCATCTATTCGGGGTAATGGATCTATTCTTAGTGTTCAACTTATTTAGCTCTCTATAGTCAATGCACATTCAAAAAGATCCATCATTCTTCTTAACAAATAGAATGGGCATTCCCCAAGGCAAGAAACTTGGTCTAATGAAACCCTAGTCAAGAAGTTCTTGTAGTTGGTTAGAGAGTTCTTGCATCTCCAAGGGTGCCAATATATAAGGAGACTTTGCTACTAATGCAGCTCCCTAAACTAGATCGATATAAAACTCTACTTTTCGAGCTGGTGGTAGACCTGGTAGATCTTCAATGAATATAAAAGGGAAATCGCACATTTGAGGTACTTCCTCGATCTTTTCTTCTTATTGTCTTTCCCATCGACAATATTGTTTTGGTTAAAAATCGATCAAGTGCAATTTAACCAAATTGTATGAGAGGTTGTGATGTTAGTGTAATGCAAATGTAGAATAATGATCAAAGTGAGACAAGTGGATTACAAGGAAAGCCCTTGATCCTTTTTAGGATCTCCTACATAAAACCTTGGATGGTGATAAGGATCACCTTCCATGTTGCTTTTTATTGATTTTAATATGTGATTACATAGATGATGAAGATAATACGAGTACAAGTGTAGTACTAGAGCTAATCATGTATGTAGTGTGCGAGTTACAAGTGTTATTTATAGTATAAGCTAATTAACAAGAAATCCAAAGGATCCTCCTTGAACAATGTGACATCCCCAATTTCACGGCCAGAAAAGACCGATTTGTTTATGCTTTATTTTTAAAATCAGAGTAATCGTTTAAAGAAAACGGTTGCGGAATTTGTTCCCAAAACAAAATATGATAAGAATTTATCAAAGCATTTCTTTAAAGAAATGTATTTTCATTATATACCAAAATCTCGGGATGTCATGTTCCGATACAAACACATAAGCATAAACAGAACTTACATTATTTACACTAAAGATTTTACATCTCCTTTAATCTCTCCGAGAAATATATCTTCGTATCGATACCTGTGATACAAAGAAAACTGAGTGGGTCAGGCTTGGGAGCCTGGTGAGCATATAGGGTTTTAATCCCACAATGTTATATCATATAAATATATATAGAACATCCAAACTTATATAATATCACCATATAAAAGCAACTCTTATCCCACCCCATCGATCCTCACAACAACACGATCTAAACTTTTCCTCTTTATCTGATCCCTACTCACGGATCTAAACTAATCTCTCCACCTGATCCATACTCTTGGACCTAAAACTAACCTCTTGGTCTAATCCATACTCCCAGATCTAAACTAATCTCTTGGTCTGATCCATACTCCCAGATCTAAAACTGTGCTCAATCCATACTCCCGGACTAAGGACAATTTACTATACCTAAATCTAGTTCTGATCCATACTCCCGGATCCAAACTGTGCCCAATCCATACTCCCGGACTAGAGACAATTTACTATACCTAAATCCTGTTCTGATCCATACTCCCGGATCTAAATTGTGTCCAATCCATACTCCTGGACTAGAGACAATTTACTATACCTAAATCCCGTTCTGATCCATACTCCCGGATCTAAACTGTGCCCAATCCATACTCCCGGACTAGATACAATTTACAATACCTAAATCCTGTTCTGATCCATACTCCCGGATCTAAATTGTGCCCAATCCATACTCTCGGACTAGGGACAATTTACTATGTCTTAATCCATACTCCCAGATTAATAACAAGTTTATCTCTTTTCCTATTCCATATTCTCGGATCTAAATCCAATCTCTTGATCTAATCCATACCCACAGATCTAAAACTAACCTCTTGATCTGATCCATACTCATGGATCTCATCTACCCATGTCCTACCCAACATATTTGTAGATACAAAATATCTATACAGTTTAACTCGTTAAAACCTATATAGTTCATCCATTCCATACTCATCTCAGATAAACAAACAATATATAAACACATAGCACGTATTTCATAGCAAATACTTCATATATATGTGTTAGAAGAAAGTGATCACATACTCACCCAAAACATATACTTAATACATTCAAACAATACTTGTATTATAATCGTGTTTATGAAAGGGACTATACACTCGCCTGATCAGAAGATGATCAGGCAGCACTACGACTCTAAGAGTAGTATTCTTCGGTGAAACCAGGATCACTTCACACACCGGGCTTCTCGCGGGTAGAGCTTCGGATCGGAAACTCTTTTTCTTCTCGAGATCTTCGGGATTCGGGACTTGCTTCGGGTCTCGGGGTTGATACCGGGGCTTCGGGATATTTCTTGCATGCAAATCGAGGTAAAATAGGAGAGAGAAGAGAGAATGAGCAACCAAACTCAGCTGGCCCTTCAAAGCTATTTATAGGGCAAAATTGGCCCTTGCTACGTCGTGGCACCCTTTTCCACGTCGTGGGTTTGGTCGTCACTGCATGCATAATCGCAAGTTGCATCTGGGGGACTCCTGGAGGTATCAGAAGACCTGCCACAACTCTCGTTTAGACTCCATTGGCTAATTTTGACTTCACTTTTAATATATTATATATATATTACTTACATATTATCTTTAGTAGGCCGGGACAGGAAAACTCCGTTATAAACTCATAACTCCTTCGTCTGACGTCCGTTTTCATCCGTCTTTCCGTCATTGCACTACTATCGATGACATATTCGACTCTCTTTTAGATCACTAAGGATAGATATCTATCTACCTTAAATTCACTATTTACGTCGCGCTGGGTCGTGCCGGTTCTGTCGCAAAACTTCGACAGGTCATAACTTCTTCGTTATAACTCAGATTTTTGCGTTCTTTATATGTACGGAATCCTTGTAACATATACTAAAACTTAGTTAAGATTAACCCTTCTAAATAATCTTCCATCAAAAAGTCATTTTTGATGTTTATCGTCTCTAAATTGACTAGCCTTGATCTACGGGCGTTACAAACAAGTATTTGCACGTTGTTTGACTTGGTATCCCGAGTCTTAAGCTTGGTTGAAGTGACTCTCCATTGAGAATTATTATTGTATTGACTAGTTCTATATATGTGAGAAAAAGAATGAAGAATATAGTCATTATAAGTGTTAGTAAATATTAGTGATAATAATCAGGATCCTAGGATATGCCTAAGGATCCTAAGACTTCAGGATTATTAAGGATCCTAAATATGATTTTGGGATCTTGCCCCTAACAATTTCCCCCAAATTATACACGTGAAATATTAAGGTTAATTTCCAAATATTTAAAGGTATAATTTAAAAAATAAAAGAGATAAAAAAAATTTGAACTTCAAACCCTAATTGGATTGGTTTTATCTGTTGCATAAGCATCATTGCTCAAATCTCTCTCTCTCTCTCTCTCTCTCTCTCTCTCTCTCTCTTCCGTTACTTAGGTTAAATAAGGGTAACTGACTTAAATTCTTTCACCTTCCCTAATACTTATTTCGATCACCTTTGGCCACCTTCACACATAATTCCTTTCTCTTCTTTTCCTTGTGTTTTCCTCTTTTTTCTGATCATGGGCAAGAAGCCAACCCATTATCGTGCCAGCATTACTGCCCCT
The DNA here is from genome assembly GCF_002870075.4 of Lactuca sativa. Taxonomy (NCBI): domain Eukaryota; kingdom Viridiplantae; phylum Streptophyta; class Magnoliopsida; order Asterales; family Asteraceae; genus Lactuca; species Lactuca sativa. Next base: position 53,215,555 of record NC_056626.2, on the reverse strand, counting down.
CCAGAGAACGACTTCATTGATAAGGGGATCCAGACCTACAATGAGGTATGTTCCTTTGATGATGAACATATGCAATCTCTCAAAGTCAAGAGAGCTTTTCCTTCTGATGTAATCTTCAGATCCTTCGAATCTTCCATTCAGCCCAATTTTGTTTCTCCTTCCTGGATATGTTTCCCTGAGTATCCCTTTTCTCTGGATTTCAAATACCCTTTTCCGAGCATTGTTTCTTATTTCTTTCAAGCTACCAAACTTTCATATATTCAATCCATGCCTATTATCTGAGGATTCTATTCTGGATTGACCAAGTGAATCGTTCCCACAATCGGGACATATGTCTCACCGAGTTGGGTTATGTTTATGAACTTTCTACTTTTGGGAATTCTCGTTTTCTGCTTAAGGTCAAGACCAACAAACCTTCTCTTATTTTTAAAACAAAACATAATGACGAAGCCTGGAAGGAAAAATACCTTTTTGTGAGGCACGATTCTATTGATGGTGGGGATCTCTTGCCCAAAGCTTGGGTTGAAACGGGTGATGAGTTTTGAGCATCACATCAATCCTATGGTGCACATGAAAACCCTAAAGCTTTGGATATAAGTTTCTCTAATTGTACATGAAAATCATCCAAAGCTTGTAAACCCTAATCTAGCATACAACAAAACAAAAATAACATCTAATAAACAAGTTAGAAGGTTACCTTGATTGTTGCTTGAAGACCTTGAGCTTTTGAGAACCTTAGCACCTCAAATGTTGTGCCTCTAATAGATCACAAACACCAAAGCAAGTTGGAGAATAATAGGGAGAAATGGGAAGGCTAAAATCGTCTCTTAGACTCTTCTTAGGGTTGTGGTAGCCGATTCATGAAGCATTGTGGTCCTTTATATAGGTGAGCTGCTAGGGTTTCAGTCAAAACCCTAATTGAATTGCTTAGGCCTTAAGCGGTCCAAAGGAACCTTCCAGAATAAGGCCTTGGATGAATTCAAGGTGGGCTTCCCTCCTTGATTTCGTCCATCCCATTCTAATGGATCCTCAGCCCAAAATCCAATTATCTAATAATTGCAATTCCAATCCCCTAGGTTCAATTAATATCTTTTGATCACAAAATTAATTTTTTAATTAATTTTTGACCAATATTAATTAACCAATGTGATTTCTCTTTTAATGTGTTATTCATATAATATATTAATAAACCATAATAACCTCTTTTTCCATTATTCATCCAGTCAAGTTGCTTTGGTGAAGGCAACCCAAAAGGACTATGCTACAACCGGGTCAAGTACATACCAAATATAGTTATGGGCTTAGACACCTAATCCAACAGTCTCCCACTTGGATAAGTCTAATAACTATAGATGCAAGTATGACTTCAAGATCCGATTAGCAACCGTAGCTCTCAAAAGCCGTTGTTGAACTTTGGCACGTCCTTTAGATAAGGATCGTACAGTCCTCCGTTCTCAAGATATAGTGTGGACAATTACATGGAACATAGTCATACTTATTTTCCAATAGTTTGTTTCTCGATCTCTGATTCGTCTGACATAGTACTTAATTGAACACATCAATTCAGTCCTGACCAGGTGTAACATCCCAAAATTCAAGACCAAAAATTTCTTTTTATTATTAAGTTATTATAAAACCAACAGTATAAAAACATGCATAATAACATCACATGTCAAGACCCAAGTGTCAGTAATTAAAACATGTTATCATAAAATAATATCAGAGTATAATCCTAAAGTCCATCAGTGCCTCCATCCAAAGGTCTATAAATTACCTCCTTAAGTCCTAAAGCCTCTACACCAATCAAATTCTAGCCCATGGCCCTGAAATAAGAAATTACAGGAAACAGGATGTTAAATTCTAAGTTCATAAAAATGCAATCTTGATTGTTAGTTTCCATCCATGCATGAGTTTTAGTGTCTTAATGAGTTAAGGAGTTAGGGTTTTGTTGTTAGGAACTTAATAACCATGTAAGACCATAAAGTTGGAAACTTTATGGTTATGATGTTAGTTTACGACTAGATCTGTGATTAAGCTCTTAATAAGAAGGAAAAGGGGTCAGTCGCGTATGTTGGGCGTACCAGATGGTACGCTGCGCATACGCAATCAACATCCTGTGTTTTGGTCAATGCCTCAGTACGCCCCGCGTACAAGCTGAGTAAGCTCAATGTACTCAACCGAGTTGACCCGGATTGACCTTTTGACTTTTTGGCATTTTACCAGGATTTAACAAAGTTTAAGCTAAGGGTATATTGGGTATTTTGAGTTGTATTTGAGAGTAGTCACTATTTGATGAATAGGTGATGGGTAGAGCTAATATTTGGAGTAGATACCTATTCATCTATTTGTTCGGACTGAGAGGTGAGTTTTCCTCATTATACTTATGGGTTGAAGGAACCAAGGTCGACCCATTAGATTTGGTATCATGTTTTATTGTGGGTTGTTATGATGAGATATGTATTAAATGGGCATGTGATTAGACTGGTAGATCTATAGGACGACCTGTGTTTGATGATTATTGTTTGATGTTGTATTTTCAACATGTTATGGTTCGTTGGGTTGAGGTGGACTAGCTGGTACTGAAGGCTAAGACACCCTAGGGCGGCCCGGATATACTGAAGGCCTGGAGGTGGTCCAGTCAAATCAAAGGCCCAGAGAGCTATCCAGATAGACTTTAGATCCGGTGCGGTAGTCCAGTAAGGCTGAAGGCTCATGTATGCATGCGTTTGTTTGTATGGTTGTATGTGGTACTTTGGGTGAACTCACTAAGCGTTGACTTATCGTATCAGTTTGTTATTTCAGGTACTTCAGAGGATCAAGGAAAATCAAAGGAGTGATTGTGCACATTCATTTGGATTATTTTATGTTATTGGATTATGAGATACCATTAGGGATGAGCAGCGGAAGCGGGTACCTGCTTTCGGAACCAGAATCGTCTCGGAACTGTCGGTTCTGGAACTAGAACTGCCTTAAGCGGTTCCGGTTCCAATTCTCATTTTTACGAAACCGATACCCATTGGATACCCGCCGGTTCCGGTTCCAAAACCGGGTACCCGGAACCGGCGGGTACCTGGAACCGATACCGACGGGTACCCGCCTATTTATAATATATATATATATATATATATATATATATATATATATATATATATATATATATATATATAATTTCTATATTTTGTTGATTTGTTTTTAAAAATTAGGGCAAACGTTTTTAGGGTTTGTCACTTTGTTTGATTCTTTCTTACAAACAACCGCCGACACCCTATGCTCTATTCTCTCAATCTACCCTGTCCGCCCAGGGTGTCTTGGCCTACAGCACACAGCAGGACCTGCGTCAACCCTTTCCCCAAACCAACAACATGTGCACATACATATAAACAAGTAAACATGTAGATCTCAAAGATAACTAATCATGGAAACCATCATATAACCAGAATACTGATCTAACCGATCACTAACATAGCAACCATCCTATAACTAGGATACTGATCTAACCGATCTCTAACATAGCAACCAACCTATAACCAGGATACTGATCTAACCGATCTCTAACATAGCAACCATCATATAACCAGAACACATATCGTAAGCATGACGTATAATAAACCCGGATAGACATCCGAAAAGGGCCGACATTAGTGACTTAGACCCTGTTGATATAGTGAGGATAAATCACATGGCACTGCTGAAGTCCCGCAGATAAAACTCCAGATGCTGGTTGACAGCTTCCCGAACTGTCAACATCAAAGAATACCCAATTAATAATTGGTTCCAAGCCTAAGGTCCAACTCACACTTCAAAAGCCCAAAAGCCAAGTAATGGGACAAAGCCCAACATATGGTCCAATTTTCCAAATTAGGCCCAGACCTCTACATGGTCTTTCGTTAAGGCTCATCTATTTATTCTAATCCAAACTCTTGATATTCCCATGGCTCAATATCACATAATCATAAGGGCCCAATTATGGCCCACGTATGGCCCAATTTTCCATATTGGGCTCAAGTCCCTCACATGGGCCTTACCCTAAAGCCCGTCTAACTATTTAGTTCATTTACTTGTTCTTGGATAGTCCATCAGTAGCCCAATCTCCAAGCCCAGTGGAAAGGTCCAATTCAAGGCCCAAGTGAGATTAGGGTTTACACATGAAATGATGATTAGGGTTAAGTATTTCTTACTTAACCCCTTAGGGACTTAATCCATTAAGTCCAATATTGCCTTAGGTTAATTTTCCAATGATTATTAATTAATATTTTAACTCTACTAAATAAATCTTGTGCGTGTCCCGATAAATCCCCAAAATTAGGGATCAAATCCATTAGGGTTTTCCAAACCCTAATTAGGGTTTCCTACCCATTACTAGCCTATTAGTCAATTGGTTCGGCTTTAAGGTCATTTTGGACCTCATTGGGCCCATTAGGGCTTTTATTGGGCCCATTAGAGTTTCATTAAGCCCATTAGGATGTTTATTGGGCCCACTAGGGTTTCAAACATCCCAAACGAGTCCAAGAATGCAAATGAGGCACACCGCCACCCAACACGGCGGCCGGTGGCGGTAGGAGGCGACAACCACCACTCTACGGGTGGTGGTTTGGGTTTTTCCTTTCATTATACCACTTTTGTTACAATTACAATGCTAAAAACAAATTAGCACTCACACACACACACCTAATCCATAGTACAACACGCACACAGCCACCACCACGCGGCGGCTGGCTGTGGTAGAACAGAAAGGTGGTGATAACCACCATGGTGGTCCTTCCATAGTTTCCGGCCAAAAGGGAACAACCACCCTCGCAAAACAAAACCAAAAAACACACAAGCATGAACTGATCACGCAAACCCATCTATCAACGACTTGAAGGCGACAAACGGTGGTAGATGGTGGTAGGAAAACGACAACAACAACAATATGGCGTTAGGCAGTGACAGCAGCGCGAGTGGCGGCGACAACCGCGATTTTGGAAATGGTAGCCACCACCTCATGGTGGTGGCGGTGACTTCTCTTGGTTCCCAACCAAGTAACTTTGACCTAACACGAGTAGAAGGCACACGAACTCAAACCCCGGCGTCAGATACGCACCCACCTCGATTGCTTTGGGGCGACAACATCAGTGTTTGCGATGAAAGCCACCATTTCACGGTGGTGGCGGCGGTTTGGTTATTGATTCACACCCCAACAACACGTCGCCCACACATGAGATGACGTGAATTGGTAGCCCTCAGCCACCGACTGTGGTGGCGCTATGATGGCGAGACGGAGGAACGACGACAGTACCCGAAGAATGATCTTCCGACTTCAATGGAGACGACATCGGTGTTATTTGGTACGGCGACCCATGGAACCAACGTCACAAAAGGCTATTCGTCCCTGTCGTGGTTGCACCGTCGGTTGGCTTGGACGTGGCGGCCAAACATAGCAGTCATGGATGCGACGACTGGAGAATGGAGGAAGGGAGAGGTGGCGGCTGGAGCTTAGAGCATCTAGGGTTAGGGTTTAGAGGAATAGACGGGTTATATACCTGGTTCCTTAGGCTTTATCCCATAATAGCAAAAATGCTCCCTCCTTGTAGTATTCTTTTCAAAACAAATCCCTAATTTACTAATTAAACCCCGCCTTTTGAAAACCATTCCAAATAAAGTCCAAAATGTTACCAATCAGTCCCTCCTCTACGAAATTTTCTCATATTAGGTCCAAAACTTACTCTTTAGTCCATGCTTCCATAAATCCTTACAAATTAAATCCCAAAATTACACTTTAACCCCTGTAGATTCAAATCTTGACATTTGACTTCCCGAAACCAGCACCCCACTAAATATTATTCGATTTTGGGATATAATAATACGGAATAACAATAAAAATCACTTCTCGGGGTTTCGGGTTTATTATTTAATTATTATATTTAAATGGGATGTTACAACTCTCCCCCACTTAAATTTGATTTCGTCCTAAAAATCGTTCTTTATCATTCATTACACGCCAGACAACTTGAACTACATGGCCACAACTACAAGCATACCCCAGCCTTTCCCAGGTAACCGTACTCATCCCTCGCATGGTCCTGAAACCTGGTGATAAACGAATTCCTTGCAATATGATTATATATATATATATATATATATATATATATATATATATATATATATATATATATATATACTAAATTTGAAGTGCGAAGTCTCGAGGTGGTCTGGCTCCTTGACAGACAACCCATACTTAATCATTGTCGAATTCATTACACTGAACTCCCAACTGGCTACTCAACTTCTGATAATCTGGGGTTCCTACTAGAATATAGAGTCACAGACCAAATTTCCCTGCAGAACACTTATGCTTGACAGAAACTCATCTGGAATATTGGATTCCTGCCCGGTTGCTGAACCAATGAGCGATCATACAGTCGCTCCACGCGATTCCTGAAAGAAACTTCAACTACTAATTGCCCTAGCTATATCGCCACTCATGGCTCTATCAATCCTTCTGGTCTATCCGACCATAATAGTCTAACAATTTGTCGTCATCGAACCAAATACGAAAAGTGAACGCTACCAGAATACTATAGTCTTACATCATGTCCGGTCTCCAACGACCTACCATTTTCTGATTCCGATTATGCTGTGGTCTACCCATAATCTTGCGAACTGGCCCGCCTTGGCCTAATCGTCTGAAACATTTCATGAATGCTACGGGTCCTTCCTCAGTCTCACAACACTTCCCTCACTATCTGACCGCTAGGTCTAATAGATTACATACAAAGTCTTCAGCATGACTGGACCGCCTCACCAGGCCTTCAGTCTATCTGGACCACTATCAGAACCTTCAACATGTCTGGACCGCCTTTCCGTGCCTTCAGCATGTCTGGACCATTCTTCGAGCCTTCGACCTGACTTGTACGCCCCGCTGGCCTTCAGTCTATCCGGACCGCTCTAAGTCTGTTGTGCATAAACCTGGACCCATCCTGGTGCCCTTTCCTATATATCCAGTTCTCCCCCACTTGGGATTTCGAACTCCTGCTCCAATCCGTGGACTATAATCTCGGCCTAAATCTAGACCTCATGTTGATCCCCCACCCTCTCGGGAAACCGTAGTCCGATCGTTGATCCGCGTATCTACCGTATATGCTAAATAACCCACACACTTGTGGTGAATGTACTGTTGAGCCCTGACAGCTAACAAAACCCTTAATCTATCAATCCAAAAACCCTCAGAGTCGAGCACACACTTGACCGAACACCCGAACTGAGCTCAATTCATGACTAGAACCCCAAACCGATTCCCCAAATTCTGCTATCAAGCACCAAGAGGACCTGATACACATGATGGGGAGTTTTACCAAACTCCCAACTCACACAGATCTCAAACCAACAACCACTTGGGCTGTCTTTCTTCCTAACAAGGATGCGAAACTTATCCCAGTTTCGAAACCACTCCCGTTTCTGTATCCCAGGGTAACTCTCCCCCACTTATATTCGACTAAGCCTTCATAATACATGAGAATTTGGAGGATTCCAATCCTTTTCACTTTCCAAGTATCGATCCGATGACAACCAACTCCTTCCAACCAGTGCTCAATTACCGACCGATCCCAATTGATCACACGCTTTTAAGAACTAGATGAACACTTCCTGAATCCTAGGGAGACCAACAATCCTTAATGCTCGAATGATCCCACACCCAAAAATCTTGAAGTCCAAAGATAGATGTTCCAACTAATATCTCAACAATGAGCTACTTCCCTTGGCGCTTTCCTCCGCCAATCAATAACGGTTACTGAAACTACTGAATCTTGACAATGTTGAACAACCATCCTGTGGTACCCGATCCGCAGACCTCCCACATAATACCCTTCTTCCCAGGGTGCTCCAAACAAATCTCCCATTCTCGGCTCTAGAAATTTTATCATTCAGGGTCTCACACCCTGATTCGCTCATCAACTCAAACGTCCACAACTGAACTGCAGTAGCTGAAGCAACCTCTGCCCTAAACCGGGCTACAAACTACTCCCAAGACATAGTCTACAATCCTAAAAGTGAAATAGGTCGCACAATCAATCCTTACTGCCCGATATAAGAGATCCAAGGCGAATCGGATCTTAGCTCCTATGGGCCGGGACGGTAATCGCGTACGCCTCACAAGATACTCATGCCATATCGGCCCACCTGCGCTCACCAGTGCTGAAATGATGTCACCAACCCCTACAACTAACTGATCCGAGCTGGAACACAACCTGATCCTGGGGTCCCAAGTCTGCTCACTCCTTCGAGCTCGAAAACTGAAAGGGCACAATCCTTGCCCTACAAAATGACATTCCAATCCATCAATTAACCATTCTACTTCCAGCTGCAAAACCCCAGCTGAACATAATCATCACTACTTTCCGGAGTCCCCGCGACTCACATTCCGGCCTCGAGCAAAACCCCCGAAGCCTCAAATCTAGAAACTCATGCGCTAGCCTCTCCCGCTCAACCCGCGAAATGTAACAAGTACGGAACATCTCCATGATCCCAAGTAACTGCAGCCCTCTGCTCATCATAATATGTCCCAGTAACAAGTCCCAGTACTGGTAAGCTCGACCGGCTCCTCCCCCTGCCGACGTTGTAGCTATTGAAGCTGTTGCAGCAGCCGTCTCAGCAATGGCTGCATAGCGCTCATTGAACTACTCAACCACGACGGTCTTGTTAGACCCAAACATCTCTGGAATCTGACCCCGGACAATCTACCTGACACGATCCTATGATAATACTGGCCTATCCTAGCTGCCAGCTCCCAATCCTAACCCGGATCCGGTCTCAAGGCGTCTTGGATAATCCATATAATAATAGGGAACCAACTCCCAACTAAACCCTAGGGATTATAACTTCCTTGCTACGCGTATGGGTCCTGTGCTTTTAGTAGTACGGGTCCATACTACCTTCCATACCTACCCATATTTGTCTCAAGTATCACCACAACACCCTAACAATACACATAATTATAGCAAGCGCTCAATCCTCACTCATATAGGAATGCTAAATATCTCACAACTGGCCTCTCGGCCTTTCACAACCCACCCATGAAACTTCCACCAACCATGCAGCACTCGTGTATGCTAACCATACATAACGCTAGACCTTATATACTTTCGAATACCTGATCCTACCCTAAGCCCTTCATCAAACAAGAACAGGAAATAAGGCCAAACCAAACATTCTCAGGCTATAAGATCTTAATTATGTATAGTCGTGATGCATAAACTAAGCAACTACAATAATGATGTCAATTTCATATAAGGAAAAACTCTAGGCTATCAGGCATCATATAATCAGACAATTTTATCATGCATTTCATGAAGATCCCTATCCTAGTACTAGCATGCTATTTTAATCATATCTCATAACTCAAATAATCCGTAAGGTATTTTGGGGTCTATCCGCGAGTACCGACTGATCGTACACTTGCATCATCCTTTTATTATTTTGAAAACATTTTTAAGAAAATCGTTTTATAACCTTGTCCTAAGTTTGAGACTGGAGACACATGAGTGTTTCCTCCAATTCACTCAAACCAAGGCTCTGATACCAACTTATAACACCCATAAAATTCAAGCCAAATTAAAACTTTTTAAAACATTTAAAACCATCAAGTTATTTCAGTTTACTTTCAAAACAATTTAAACATCAGAGTATCCCCATAATCAATCATGAAAAAGTAAGGAGGTGCACGATCATGCCTTCACCTTCCTACGATCATCAGAACACCTGAAACAATAATTGATAAATGTAAGCTCGAAGGCTTAGCGAGTTACCCCCAAAATACCAACGCCATACAGATATAATCATATCATATAAACATATAAGCAAACAGATACAACATGCATAATGAGCCATCAGTATGACTGGACCGACTCCCGGTCCTCAGTCTATCTAGACCACTCTCCGAGCCCTCGGTACGTCTGGACCGCTCTCCTTGGGGCCTTCAGCCTATCTGGACCGCTCGCTGGGCCTTCGGCCTGACTTGATTTGCCCGACCCGGGCCTGCAATCTACCCGGTCCGCCCAGGGTGTCTTGGCCTACTGCACACAGCAGGACCTGCCTCAACCCTTTCCCTAAACCAACAACATGTGCACATACATATAGACAAGTAAACATGTAGATCTCAAATATCACTAATCATGGCAACCATCCTATAACGAGGATATCGATCTAGCCGATCACTAACATAGGAACCATCCTATAACCAGGATACTGATCTAACCGATCTCTAACATAGCAACCATCCTATAACCAGGATACTGATCTAACCGATCACTAACATAGCAACCATCCTATAACCAGAACACATATCATAAGTATGACGATGGATAGACATCCAAAAAGGGACGACATTGGTGCCTTAAACCTTGTTGATATAGTGAGGATAACTCACATGGAACTGTTGAAGTCCCGTAGATAAAACTCCAGATGCTGGTTGATAGCTTCCCGAATTCTCAACATCAAAGAATACCCAATTAATAATTGGTTCCAAGCCTAAGGTCCAACCCACACTTCAAAAGCCCAAAAGCCAAGTAATGGGACAAAGCCCAACATATGGTCAAATTTTCCAAATTGGGCCCAGAACTCTACATGGTCTTTCCTTAAGGCCCATCTATTTATTCTAATCTAAACTCTTGATATTCCCATGGCCCAATATCACATAATCGTAAGGGCCCAATTATGGCCCACCTATGGCCCAATTTTCCATATTAGGCCCAAGTCCCTCACATGGGCCTTACCCTAAAGCCCATCTAATTATTTTAGTTCATTTACTTGTTCTTGGATAGTCCATCAGTATCCCAATCTCCAAGCCCAGTGGAAAGATCCAATTCAAGGCCCAAGTGAGATTAGGGTTTTCACATGAAATGATGATTAGGGTTAAGTATTTCTTACTTAACCCCTTAAGGACTTAATCCATTAAGTCCAATATTGCCTTAGGTTAATTTTCCAATGATTATTAATTAATATTTTAACTCTACTAAATAAATCTTGTGCGTGTCCCGATAAATCCCCAAAATTAGGGTTTAAAGCCATTAGGGTTTCCTACCCAATACTAGCCTATTAGTCAATTGGTTGGGCTTTAAGGTCATTTTGGACCTCATTGGGCCCATTAGGGTTTCGTTAGGTCAATTAGGGCTTTTATTGGGCCCATTAGTTTTTCATTAAGCCCATTAGGGTTTTTATTGTGCCCACTAGGGTTTCAAACATCCCAAACGAGTCCAAGAATGCAAACGAGGCACACCGCCACCCAACACGGTGGCCGATGGCGGCAGCCACCACTCTACGGTGGTGGTTTGCGTTTTTCCTTTCATTATACCACTTTTGTTACAATTACAATGCTAAAACCAAATTAACACTCACATACACACCTAATCCATAGTACAACACACACAGCCACCACCACGCGGCGGCTGGTGGTGGAAGAATAGAAAGGTGGCGATAACCACCATGGTTGGCAGCCATGGTGGTCCTTCCATGGTTTCCGACCAAAAGGGCACAACCACCCTCGCGAAGCAACACCAAAAAACACACAAGCATGAATTGATCACGCAAACCCATCTATCAATGACCTGGAGGCGGAAAGCGGTGGTAGATGGTGGCTGGAAAACGGCAACAACAACAATACGGCGTCTGGCGGCGGCAGCCGTGGTTTTGGAAATGGCAGCCACCACCTCACGGTGGTGGCGGTGACTTCTCTTAGTTCCTAGCCAAGTAAGTTTGACCTAACGCGAGCAGAAGGCACACAAACCCAAACCCCGACATCAGATACGCACCCACCTCGATTGCTTTAGGGCGGCAACAAGAGTGTTTGCGATGAAAGCCACCACCTCACGGTGGTGGCGGCGGTTTGCTTATTGATTCACAACCCAGCAGCACGTCGCCCACAAACGAGATGACGTGAATCGGTAGCCCTCAGCCACCGACTGTGGTGGCGCTACGATGACGAGATAGAGGAACGATGACAGTACCCTACGAATGATCTTCTGACTTCAATGGAGACAACAACGGTGTTATTTGGTCCGGCGACCCACGAAACCAACGTCACGGAATGCTATTCGTCCCTGTCGTGGTTGCACCATCGGTTGGCTTGGACGCGGCGGCCGGACATAGCAGTCATGAATGCGATGGCTGGAGAATGGAGGAAGGGAGAGGTGGCGGCTGGAGCTTAGAGCATCTAGGGTTAGGGTTTAGAGGGATAAACAGGTTATATACATGGTTCCTTAGGCTTTATCCCATAATAGCAAAAATGCTCCCTCCTTGTTAGGGGTGTTCGTTTGGATGGATCGGTTTGATCCGATCCAATCAAGTAAATCCAAATTGATTTCGTTTTTCAAACACATGGATCCGAATTGTCCAAACTAAATTCAAATCCGATCCGATCCGATCCAATTACAATTCGGTTGGATCGGTTTTTATAATTCGGTTTTCAAAAACCGAAACATTTTAAAACGATATATAATTATAATATTATCCAACTTTACATGAGAAGCAAAAACAAATAATTTATTTGTGATTTGAAATTTATAAACAACTAATAAGAAGATATATTATAGTTAAATATTTTATAAATACAAAACTTTTGAGAGAAATGCATATTAATGTTATTTTTATCGGGTGAAACATTTTGAACATATTTGAAAAAATAAATTACAAAATTAATAAATAATTATAGATATATATATTTTAAATAGATAAATAATAAATGTTTATTCGGTTTTTTTGGACTATTCGGTTCTTATTTTATAAACCAAAACCAATCCGAAATCCAAAATAATAATTCGGTTTTGTTGAAAACCAATCCAAAAATCCGAATATCCGAACCAAATAGTCCAATCCAAATTGTCCAATTGGATAATTCGGTTTTATCCGAATAGTGAACAGTCCTACTCCTTGTATTATTCTTTTCAAAACAAATCCTTAATTTACCAATTAAACCCTGCCTTCTGAAAACCTTTCCAAATAAAGTCCAAAATGTTACCAATCAGCCCCTCCTCTACAAAATCTTCTCATCTTAGGTCCAGAACTTACTCCTTAGACCCTGCTTCCATAAATCCTTACAAATTATGTCCCAAAATTACACTTTAACCCATGTAGATTCAAATCTTTACATTTGACTTCCCGAAACCAGCACCCCACTAAATATTATTCGATTTTGGGCTATAATAATACGAAATAACAATAAAAATCACTTCTCTGGGTTCCGGGTTTATTATTTAATTATTATATTTAAATGGGATGTTACAGTATTATTTAGCAAAACGAATAGATCTATATAAAATTCTTCTATATCTCTTCACCTCTTGAGATACAGTCATTTCCTGACCTTCTCTAAGGTTTCCAGAGGGTTTGAATCACAATCCTTCTCATAAAATTGGCCATAAATCTTCTCCATTCGACCTAATGTTTGGATATATATGTGTATATATATATATATATATATATATATATATATATATATATATATATAGTCTCCATAAAATCTGATCACCACGGCATGGTGGATAGGCACCACGTTGTGGTCTTCATAGATATTTCGTATTCTCCAAGTCAGCTTAATGGTCACGAATCTTCCATTCGCCATGTCGTGGTGGATGATCACCACGTCGTGGTCTTTTGGATTTTGGTCCTCTTTGTCTTCTTTTTGTCTTAGCCCAAATTTTCCTGCTTCCAACTCCTTGTTTGCTTCCTTTTTATCCCGAGCATGTCTTTGCTACTACAAAACAAATTTCAACCATAATAAGTACCTTTTATCCCCAAAATAATCATAATTGTAGCTAAAAGTATTAAAAATATACACAAAATACATAACTAAATATGCACATATCAGAAGGTGAAAGGAGGGGGATATTTATTTTATTTTGTTTTTTTAATTTAAAATAATAAATAAATTAAAGAAAATGAAAAAAAACTATTAAGGGAAAAATAGTCATTTCATGTCAATAAGGATGTACCGTGCAAGAAAAAACAAATCCAAGGATGGTCCGAGTTAATTTTTGAAAATAAGGACTAAATGTGCATTAATAAACTATTTATTAAAGAAAAAAAAATATAGAATATGCATTTTAGTACATACATAAGGGATGAATGATGTAATTTACCTTAAATTTAGTTGTTGTTTCGTAAAAATTAGAGTAAATTACACGAATCATTCCTCGGTTAGGTATCAAAAAGCACGTGTAGTCCTTATTTTTAAAAATTAACCTGAACCTTCCATATGTTTTCATTTCTTTGCATGTTTAGTCCCTATCACCGTTAGCCGTTAATGATTTTCGTTTAAGTGCCCCCCAAAGCACATTAAGTCCCTCGTTTCTTTTAAATTTATCATTTTAGTCGCTCGTTTCTTTTTAAAATACTATATTTCTATTTTTTTATATTTTTTTCATTTATTTATAATTTATCAATTAAATTAGATTAATTATAAATATTAAAAACTTATATCATTTTCATATATATATATATATATATATATATATATATATATATATATATATATATATCATTTTCTCTCTATTCCCTATCATTTTTTCTCAATTCGGGCAACTATCTCATATCATAGCCGACAACCATCTCCTTTCACCGCCGGCATCTTCACTAACCACATCCTGTCAACACCAAATTTGATACTATAACCAAAATCTAAATCTCAAACCTAAATCCGATACTCGAACCAGAATCTGGAACTTATAATCAACATCAAATCCTAATCTAAAACCTTTAATCGACACTGATTTTTGAGATGAAGTCCCCAATCCTAAAATCAATCATGAAATCCCTACATCAATGTAAAATCCAGAAGGACTGAGATGTAGAATCGAAACCCTAGATTTTTGTCCTATCTTCTTTCTCAAATCTTGCAACCACCACTTATCACCATTACAGAAGAAAGAAGAGTAGTCGAAATATAGATCTACGAATAAAGTATAGATCTGAAATCTAGATGTAAAAGGGTTGTTGACGACATGCCCTAAATCACTTATTTGACCATAAAAGACAAAAGAGGATGAAAACAAAGGGAGTTGTTATTGGCATACCCAAAATCACATATCCGAACAGAGTTATTGTCAGAATATAGATTTTCGTCTCACTTTCCTTCTCTCTCTATATTGTAGCAACACACACATACAAGGTATATGTGTTATGTGTTTCTTTTCTATGGTGAAATTAACATCACTGGTAATTAGTGGCATGTCGGTGGTTTTCCGACAGTAGTTGTGATGTTGGTGCTTTTTAGGAGTTGATCTTAAAGAAAAAAGAAGGATAAAAATATATTATGTTAGAATTTTAGGGTGGGCGGGTCGGTAGGGTGTGTGGGATCTAATTTATGATTAATACAAAATAAATTAATTAGATTAAAAATAAAATAATGAGGTTAATATAGTTTGTTGATACATAAAAGTGACCCTCGTCATCTAAATGGGTTTTTGAGAAGATGTGAAGAGTTTGAGTTGAGTTGATGCGGAGTGTTGTTTCTTTTGATGTACCAGAGAGCTTATGAATATTAGAGATATAGAAGGTGACTTAACGAAGAGTTGCTAACTATTTATCTTTTGTGATACCAAAGAGTCAGAGCAATGATCACCTCTACTGACAAAGAGTGTTTGGTTGGTATTGTCAGAGCCAAGCGTGGGAGGCATGACTGTCTATTTGAACTTTTGTGCTATAAATAGATGATATTGTTGATCGATTTAAGTGTTACTCATCTCATTTTCCTTGTAATTTTCTCAATATTGAAATACAAGTATCCTTATCTCCATTAGCTTGTACCGTGTTATTCATCACTTACTAACTTGTGTTTGAATGCAAACCATGTTACTATTCAACAAGTATCTTTAAATTTGCGTATATTTATTGATGTACTTTGTTGCTATGTTTCATATATAATTCTGCGAACTTATTATTATTGAGCCTCTCTATGACCCATGAGATTAATTTAGCACCCTAATCTCTCTAATCAGAAGTTCTTCTCTTAACATAGTCATTTTATGTCTGGTAAAGGATAAAACATGCAAATTTAAGCTAACGGTGGTGGCGGGTGGTGGTTGGAGAAGGTGCCGACGGTGAAAGGAGATGGTTGTCGCTAATGATATGAGGTGGTTGCCCGAATTGAGAAAAAAGACATGGAATAAAGAGAAAAGGAGAGGGAGAGAGAGAGAGAGAGAGAGAGAGAGAGATGAAAATGATAAAAAGTTTTTAAAATTTATAATTAATCTAATTTAATTGGTAATTTAATATTAACCGAAGAAAAAAAATAAAACAATAGCAATATAGTATTTTAAAAAGAAACGAGGGACTGAAATTATAAATTTAAAATAAACAAGGGACTAAACGTGTATTTTGGATACTTAAATGGAAACCACTAACGGTTAATGGTGATAGAGACTAACCAGATAAGGAAATGAAAACATAAGGACGGTCCGAGTTAATTTTTGAAAATAAAAACTAAACGTGCTTTTTAATACGTAACCGATGGACGATTTGTGTAATTACTCTAAAAATTAACATCCATACAAAACAAAAGATAGTAAGCAAAACCTCACATAGGTCCATGCGGAGGCGGGTTGCAGGCAATTTCTAGTTGTTATTAAATGCAAAGTTTTTATGAATAGCAATTTTTTCATTTTTGGAGTTTTGCCATAAAGATTTTAGATTTTGACAGATTTAATTCCTATAATTTTTTAATTTATAGAAATAGTCATGTAAAGTTTTTTATTTACCAAAACAATCCATATGTCTAAAAATTTGTATATTGACAGGTTTGGCTCCAGTATAAAAAATAAATTACAAAAATTATCTCTGTAATTTATAGGAAATGTCATTGTGTATTTTTTTTTTACAGGTCAATGTGTTTACAAAAACAAAAAAAAATGTCAGAAAATGTCATTTTGTATTTTTTCTTTTATAAAAATAGACCATTGTTTAAAAAAATTACAAAAATAATCCCAACCTAATAGAAAATTTATAGGTTTGGTCCCTATATTTTCCTACTTCAGCAAGTTTGGTCCCCTAAAAAGTGCACACATAACAATAGTACTTTCTCTTTGTCTCACTAGAACATAGTAAGAAAAACGTCGTTTGCGTCCCCCACGAAAATAGAAATAAACTCATCTCTATCCATGTCCTTATTTTGCTTACGTAGGAAGCCACCAAGTTATTTATGTCCATGGTTTTTTTTTTTTTATCACAAATCAATGTTGTATAACTTGGTTTATTCGTTTAAATATTTGGAGTCGAGTATGTTATGAGACGTTTTCTACAAATCTATCAGAAAATCAAAATCGGTTAAACCCGAAACAAATCGGTCTAACTTAGAAAAAAATTGGTCAATCTCAAAGTTTGACTTTTATTTAAATAAACAACTACGATTGCTAATTAATTAATTTAACATACATCATATATTTAGTTATTTGTTAAACCTTTTAATGTATTTTTATAAATTTTAATAAACTTATGATATTTGTTATATATATAATTTTTCCAATGCTCTCTTTTGAGTATTTGCTACTCACTAGTCGACCAATCAAAAAACACAACAAACAAAGAAAACCAAATTACAGACCCAGGATGTGAATCTCCTAATAAAACCAATATTATATAAGAATTCACATGGAAAATATATGAAGATAACCAAATTAAAAATTAGCATGTTAATTCAAATTATTTAACATGTTATTATTCTCAAATGTTATATAAATATAAGCAGCCAAGCAGGGTATCAAACATAAGCATCAAAAAGGATTATAGATAAAATTTGTCATCAAACTTTTGTTTTTTGTTGTCGTTTAGTCATTTAAGTTCAAATCGTATTAAATTAGACCCTATAATTTTACAAATGTATAGATTTAGTTAACATGACAGACCATCTTTGGTTTCTTTATTACAAACAGATGAAATTTTTTTTGCGAATTCACATATGAACCTTCTAATAAAACCAAGATTCCATAAGAATTCACATGGGAAATATATAAGGAAAAACAAACTACAGACCCTCTTAGGTCTCCACACACACAATATTACATACATAAAATAGCTTATGCACATTTAAAGCTTCTTTTTTAATAGCTGAATTTTCAATAACCACAATATAGCAACAGGCTAGAAAAAACAAAGATAAATAGAGAGAATTACATAAGGTTTTTATGCCAACAAGTCTAGTTGCTAGAACATTTCGGATCCCTATTTTTAAATCAAGAAAATAGTTTCAACTGCCGTTCCAAAATAATAAAAAAAAAAATAGTTTTAACATGATATTATAAAGACAAAACTGCAAAAATAGTCCCTGTGGTTAACTGAAAATTGTCACTTTGATCCAAAAAGTTTTAGGCTAGCACCACTGGTCCAATCTTTTCATTTTGTTGCAGTTTTGGTCCAAATCCTTTTGAATCTTTTTATAATGACTGATTTACCCTTTTTATATGATTTTTTTTCTTTTTCTTAATTTCTTTTATTTTTCTGATTTAAGAAAAACACAAAAAATAAAAACAAAAATACATACACATCCCTACTACCACACCCTACCTAGTATCTACTTAACCTGCATACGACTTCTCAGTTTGTCTTCTTATCCCACCGTTGTGACTGTCGGAAAAGAACTAGTGTCGGTGCCCAATCACCGGAGATCATCTCCAAAAAAACCCAATATATGTTCGCATCAACACCTTCGGAGGCCTGTACATCAAAAAAGAACTGCTGCCACCACCCCAAAACCACCGCCCAATCCTCCATTCTTTCTCCGATAAACCCATCTGTTATTTGCAGATTTTTAGCACCACTATGTACCTTCTCCGACGTCGTTTAACAGAAACCACCACGTACCTGGAACCACAAGTCATCGTTGCTAGTGGAGAAGACGAATCAAAAATGTCGGAGCTTGATTCCAACGTTCGTCGGTGAGAAGGGCGACGACACCTCTAGGGTTTTTGCAGATCTAAAAAAATTGAACGGTTGTGTGTGTATTCGTTTTCAGGTTCATCGGTGTGGTTTCAAATCCATATTTGTGTTAATTTCTGGATTTTGTATATGAGAAGGCTAGGGTATCACAAATCAGGTAATTAGTTCTTGTGATTTTACAAATCTTGTAATCAGGTGTTCTTGTGGGTTTACAAATCCGATTGTTATTATTGATTTACAAATCTAATTGTTCATGTGTTTTGGGGCGTTCGTGTGTCGATTTATGTTGACCTTGGTAAATCTGAGTTTGGTTTGATCTTCATATGTTTATGAAAAACTGAGATTAGTTGATGTGGGTGTGTATGTGTATGTGTGTTTGTATTGAAGTTAGTTCAAATCTTCATCTTGTTCGTCTTCGTATGTGTGTATATAAATCACAGATGGTAAGAGTTTACAAATATGATAATTCTTGAGTTTGAGTTACAGATCTGGAAAATTTTGTTTAAGCATTAGATGGTAGTGACTAATGGTGACCGGTTGTGGTGGCAGCGGTGGTGATGAGTGGTCCGATGGCGTTCACTAGTGGTTGTGGTGTCGGTCTTTTAAAGTAAGCAGTTTAAGAGAGAGAAAAAACAAGCAGTAGGATGGGCTTTATTTTTATGTTCTTTTTAATTGTTTTTTAACTGCTGTAATAAAAGAAAAAGAAAAAGTCATATAAAAAAGGGCAAATTGGTTATTATAAAAGGATTCAAAAGGTTTTGGACCAAAACGACAATAAAATGAAAAGTTTGGACCAGTGGTGCTAGTGTAAAACTTTTTGGACCAAAGTGACAATTTTCAGCTAACCACAGGGACCATTTTTGCAGTTTTGTCTATTATAAAAACAAAGTCTTTTCTAACTTCGTTAGAGCCAAAAAAAACACCAAGTATCCAAAACTCCAAAGCGTCCATAATGTTGTTAAAATGACAACTTTCGTGTAATTCTTTTTTAAAGCTGAGTGTTGCATGTCATTGACACCACCTCCAACTTTAGATGCACCTTTAAAGTTTGTATCTTTGGTCCAAAGTCTTTCAACGAGGCGTGGATGTGTTTTTCACTTGGTGTTGTTCCGAAAATTGTCTTGGGAAAGAGATAATGATGTGACGATGTCGATGACACTAATAATAATAATAATAATAATAATAATAATAATAATAATAATAATAATAATTAAGAGTCTAATTTAGCATGGTTTAAACTTTAAGGTGTATTTTAGCATGTATTGAATGTTAGGGTTTAATATATCATGTTTTGAACTTAAAGGTCAGTTTCATATGTTTTGAATTATAGACAACCAAGAAACCTAATAGGCTAATATATCTCGTCTTATTAACGAAACAATACATTTTTAAAAATTTAGGGTCTAATTTAACATAATTTTCTAAATGGTGATAAAACCAAAAGTTTGATGTCAAATTAATCAACATTACTGGCCTCAAAAATCATGCCCTAAATTCAACTTTGCTAACACCATTTTCATAATCTCGTTAGATTCTTCAACAATGTCAACGGTATGTTCATAAGTTGTTTTCGGTGATCCTTCTTCTTATCTTAACAATCTTAACAGTACATATTTATGTACTTATCAGCGGTACTTATATATAGATGTGAGTATTACCACATTGATTCAAATATCTCTTTTTGCATGATTAATAAAATTTTGTGCATATAAACATTGTTTGTGTGATAGTCAATGAGTAGAAATATCAACTTATAGGTTGTTGATGCAGATCGATGATCAAGTAATACATGATCATTTCTTTATTTTAATGTCGTAGACTCACAATACCATGAAGTTCGCTAGCATTAAACTGTAATGTGAGAAAAAAAATGAATTATCACACTTTGATTAGATGTCATCCTCATTGAACATGAAAATGTGATATGATTCAAGTACGTTGGAAAACTTTTAAGCACGTTGTTATTAGTCTAATTGGGCATCTTGTGATCTTGGTCCAAAACAAGGGGTAGAGTAAAACTTGGTAATTTAGCAATATTTTAATATTTATAATTAAAAGACAAATTAATGTATAATAAACCAATTAGGATTTTATTTTTTGAGAAAATTTATCAAGGGATGATGAAGGAGGAAAAAAGTGTTTTTTAAGGTTACGGAGATTTTGATGAGCAAAGAAATTTTTGCACTTTTGTTGGTTTTTTTTAGGGTTTGGAAATCATAGGAGAAAACCACTGGTTTGAAAGGTTTAGGAATCGATGGAGTTTTGGCATGATGTTATAGGGATGAAAGTTGGTCCAAACGTGGTCCGGATGGACCCAGACCCGGAAAACCCGAAACTGGTTAACAGGATTTTGTAGAACCGGAAACCGGACCGGTATATAGGAACTAGTTCCAGTTCGGTTCCGGGTAAAATGGGTATAGAACCGGAAAACCCAAAAACATCAAAGTGGGTAGGCTGGAACTGGATAAAGTGGGTTTAGAACCGGAAAACCCGGAAAAACTGGAATTTTTTGGAAATTACTTACTACTTAGTGGTTTGAACATTGAAATTTTCAAATTGATATCCCGATTTTGGGGGACTGTAACTCATTGAATATAAAACCAAAATTATAGTCTAAAATCATGTACAAACTCTAAACTACACTCAGAAAAAAACTGCATGTCAATCCAACTTTAAACAAATGAGATATGCATGTGTAAACATTTTCACAGAATACAAAGTATAAAAACATATAGCTAAAAAGTTGAAATTTTTCAGTTTTGATATCCCGACTTCGAGGGACTATAAATCATTGAATATTAAACCAAGAATGACAAAATTATTGTCTAAACTCATGTACAAACTCTAAACTATAAATTGGAAAAAACCACATGTCAATCCGGCTTCAAACGAATTAGATATTCATGTTTTAAAACTTTCACATAATACAAAAAAACTGAAAAACAAAAAACTTTCAGCTTTAATATCTCGACTTTGGGGGACTGTAAGTCAATGGATATAAAACTAAAAATGGCAAATTTATAGTCTAAAATTATGTACAAACTCTAAACTAGACGTTGGAAAAAAACGCATGTCAATCGGAGTTGAAACGAATGAAATATGCATCTTTTAAACGTTTCACAAAAACCAGTTCTGACCCTAAAAGTGGTTCCGGTTCCAGTTTTTAGACCCGGTTCACCCGGACCCGATAGACCCAAACCCGGAATACCCGGAACCCGGATAAAACAAAATTTTAAACCCGAAATCGGAACCGATTCTATATATTTCGGTTCTAACAGTTTCGGTTCCAGTCCGATTCCGGTTTTCCGATTCTAAATCTCATCCCTATGATGTTAGGAACACACATGTCTGTTTCTTTGATGTTTGTAGGTGCCAAAAGCAACTCAAAGACTTGTAAATTGAAAAATTGAAAACCTAGACCAAAAATAAACTAATGAGGGACTAGAAATTGCAAGATCATGAAGTTCATTTCAAATCATAGAAGACAAGGGATGAAATCCAGGGGTTGATATAAAATATAAACATATAAAGTCATTAAAATTGGTATCAAAAGTGTTAGAATCGGATTTAGCAAAGTAGGTTGCTATTTTTGGCTTTTCTACACATAAAAGGGAGACATTTGTCTTTACATAGACCGTGGGAAATCCCTTTGATATTTTACTAGTTACAAGTAAGTTGTAAACGAACACAAACAAGTGTTGTTCATATTCATTAATTTAAGTTAGCCGAACAAACAAACGAACACGAATAGATAAACAAACGATTTTTTGTTCATATCTGTTCATTTAACAAATTACATTGTTCATGTTCGTTCATTTATGTCCGTGAATATGCTAAACCAACATAAACGAACGAATATAAACATAATTGAGTATATAAACATAAACAAACATAATTGAATATATAAACATAAACAAATATATAATATAGTAATGTAATCAAAGACAATTGAACATATATAAACATCAAAGGAATTTAAAGGAATAGACATAAACGAACGTCAATGAACAACATAAACGAACATAATTGAATGAACAAGACCATTGTCCATGTTTGTTCACTTAACCATGCGAATGATAATTGGTGCTCATGTTAGTTCATTTGTTAAATAAACGAAGGTATATGAACTTCCCACCGAACAGTTCGTTGAACGTTCGGTTCTTTTGCATCCTACACACGAGTAGTCATCTATCTCCTTTTGGTGATTCCAAGTTGCCCAATATTGGTCTTGATGCCCCTCACATGCTCTTATTGCTCTTGTAAGGACATGTAGGTCTGATGATTATAATTTCTTGTTGAGAAAATTGGGATATAGAAATGAGTGGTCAATAGTGATTTAGTGCTTTGAGTTCGCAATGAATCGTGAAAGAGATGAACGGAAAAAGGTAAGTTATCTAGTTTAGTGTCAGAGTTCTTTGTAGATTAGGGGAAATCAATTTTACGAAAAAGGTTTCGAAAACAGCTGTTAAACAAGGGTACGAAAGTGGAGAAGTTTTTATCGCTGGAGCCCCTGATGAACAGTTGATCTCTCTCTCTCTCTCTCTCTCTCTCTCTCTCTTTGAGATTTAGTATATGTTTTGATTTCTAGAGGCTTTGTTTTTTTTTGGATATGGTTCATGAGTTGAATAGTTTTATCAAAAATACACAACATGTAATCCAGATAATAAGCATTCAGTACACATATAAGTTTTCTATAAATGTACGTCATGAAAGTAACTACGCACTCACTATACAAGATAGACATTTAATCTTTGAAGTAATAAGTACTTTTATTAAGATCGTCCTCAAGAAAGTAACTACGTACTCACCTTATTAAAGGTGGAAGATTTGCGGGTAAGTTAGCTCTTTGTCTAACACTTTTGTTTTCCCTTGTAAACGACCTAAATACAAATATTACTAAGTTTTAGTTTTCATTTATATTTATATTATTCAGGAAATATTAACTATTTTTTGGACCTTTATTAATCCCGAAAAATACAAAGTTCTATCAAAAAAGGAATTACCAAATAAGATGATATTGGAAAATCCATTTTAAACACTTCACTAAGATCTTGCCTAGACACCATGCCCGTAAACAGATCAAACATTATTATAATTGGTATTACTGATAAATCTTATTTATAGGTTCATAACAGTGACAATGAACACAATATAAGTTACACTTAACAAACATAATAAGTGCAACTCACCTCACATGATCATTTAGCGAAAACTTGAAATTTTGCGAGCCTGACTTCGACGCTGGATCCTTCTAGAAAAATTCTCCAGCGCTCTGCTAACAATACTAAGAATGAAGAAATAAAATCACGAGGGACTGAAATCTCAAGGGTTAAGAGAGAATTCAATCGAAATTAGCTAGGAATGAAAGAGGGGTCGATTTGCTATTTATAGCAAATATTTCTCGAAAAGTGTAACACCATGATTTTTCACCTAATTTTTTCTTTTTATTTTAACTTGTTTTAATCAGAAAACGTTAGCGGAAATCCTATATTGTTTATTAAGAAAACATTACCAATGTTACTTATTTTAAACAACCATTTGAAACAAAGTTTACAAATCATCCCAATAAGTTCTCAAAAGTAGTGTAATGAAAACTAACCAAATGTCCCAAAGTGGTATCATACTAAGCATAGTAACTACCTAAAAAGTGCATCCCAACTCACCAAGGTCTTACTCCTTCTTAACTTCCTGTACCATTCAAAGCAACATGGCAAACACACAACAAATCAAGTGTCAATATCAACAAAGTGAGTCAATCCAAGTACGATGATATAGAAACATGCATATTGCATACAATTCATACACACATACACATAACCACATTTCATGTTCTATACCCCGTTCGCTACTAACATGACATGATGATCTAATGCACTAAGTGAAGCGCGACTCTCTCCCGTAGCATTGTCTCTAGTTCTCAGCGTTTACTATTCCGACAACACCCAAGGCCTGCATCGTTCAAGAGTGGTCCAAACGGTACTTCCGCGAACATACCTCCCACCCAAACATGATGTTTGTACATGGCATCCAAGATCACCAACATCACTCCAGCCCCACACACTTAGACCATGTGTCCAAATGGTCACCTACAAAAGCATTGGACCTAACTGTGGCTGCAGCTTTCTGTCTCACCAAAATGTCCATGCAGGTTATGCACCTAGACTTAGGCTAATATATATATATATATATATATACACACACACACACACACACACACACACACACACACACAATTCATATGCAAAATATGTATGTAGTCTAAAGAAAACCAAATTGTCAATTCACATATGATTAGTAATCCCAAAATTATGTAAGGGATTCACACACGTCCATGTAAAACCAAATTGCAAATCATCATGTAAATCTTCTAAGAATCACAAAATTATATAAAGAATTAACAAGTGAATCTTAGAATAAAGACCAAATTTATCTAAATAATGTGTATGTAGGTCTGAAATCACATATGGATTATCTATAAACAATTTGCATTTTTCTATATTGAATTCATATGTAGATCTCTATACGGAAATCAAAAACTACATTCGATGGGATCATATACGCATTATGTTTGTCCTTTTTAAATCTGTTGAGATGTTCTTAAGAATCAACTAATCTACAAGTCATATTCGATGAGATACTTAGAACAAGAATTTTACACTCAACCACTCGAAATAAGGCAATACAACATTCTCAAAGGTGTATTCTCTAATATTACACTCAAATACAATATCAATAATGAATCGAACCTAATATTTTCCTTAATTCTTTTACAAATCCCAATCTCAAACAACTTTCTACATGTATCTACAAAACTCTGTTCTTGAACAATCTTTAAAGAAAAAAAAAACTTCAACACAAAGGCTTTTGCCTCTCTGTTTCAAACCTTAGAATCTTCTAAAACACATTTTCACTCGACTTTCCTGTTTCATGAAATCAAAATAAATTATAATCTTACATTCTTCTGTAGGATATGAACATTCTTGCATAGATTGTAATCATATCTAACCTTTAATGGACAGGATCCATTGGGAATGCAGGATCTGAAGAAAACTTGTTGGGTGTTTTCAGCTTTAACACTTCTAGAATGATTGAAGTAAGAATAATGGCAGCAAGAACAAACCCATAACCAATCTTCCATGAAGATCCTGCATCAGCAAGCTGTATACCTAGAAATACATTTAAAGCTCCAAAGAAGAGAGCAATTTTTCCAACATAATGATGATACCAATTCCATAACCTTCTATGCTTACTGTCCTTATCAGGTCTTATAAAGAATGCCATAACCTAAAAAATTCAAGAAACACACAAATCATAAGAATTGCACATCATTTT
The DNA here is from genome assembly GCF_002870075.4 of Lactuca sativa. Taxonomy (NCBI): domain Eukaryota; kingdom Viridiplantae; phylum Streptophyta; class Magnoliopsida; order Asterales; family Asteraceae; genus Lactuca; species Lactuca sativa. The sequence goes on along the minus strand of NC_056626.2, from coordinate 53,189,323 downwards.
TGAAGTCAAACATTTCTGCTTTCAATTCAAAAAAGTTTGAAGCTTTCTACGTTTCCAACACTTCAAAACTTATCTTTTTCATTTTTCAGGTAATGGATTAACATACCCATCAACCTTTTTCTTAATATTTTAAGGAATCGATTCTGAATTTCGAATTGGAATTAAGTATGTTTGACCTCAAAAGTCAAACTTTAAGTTTTATACCTGTAGAACACTGAGCACGATGGCAGTTATTCCAATGCCTTTGTGAGTTGGCGCATGGAAACTAAACCTATTGTACATACTTAACCCCACAAATCCTGTAGCGACTGCAAATATGAACCCAACAAATTGAAAGGCTACATGCAGATAATACCATAATGGATCTTTATGCTTGAAGTATCTTGCGACAATAGCTCCATATGGCAGGATTATACCCCATCCGAGTAATCCCAATACCCCATGAGTCGTTTTAGAACGATGGAGATTGTTAGAAGGAGTTCTTGAATTTGAATTCGATTTTGATCCAGAAGAACCTGAGGACAAAAGGGTAAAATCGCAAAAGGGCAGAAAAAGGGTAAGCTTAATGAATAACGATTGACTCGTTAAAAGTTAAAACGAACCTTGAGAGAAATCCAAATGGATAGTTGTCTTATCTTCATGAACAGATAGGAGGTGGTGCTCTGGGTATTTGCTTGAGAAAGCCAATAAAATCGGTTGAGTTCTGAGTTGACTCGGGTACTGGAGTTGATATGCTAAGTGAATCTTTGCGCCGTTGACGGTGACAAATGGAGGAATTCCGGTCAAGGGTAGCTCGCCCTTGTCGTGTTTTACTTCCGACGGCTTGAAACCTTCGGCGTAGTATTGTTTAATTACCGGAGTACCCTTTCGGGTGATCCATCCAACCATGGCACTTGAGTTTAGCATCATGCCATCTTTTGAGAACCCCATTGCAACGTATCCACTTGTGTAGGTTGCTGATAATACGATTGTGACTACATTGTCTTTGCTCTGTGAGAACTGTTTTTGGAATTAGAGAAGTAATCATGTTAAAAGGGAAATTGGGTCAACCAATAAGAAAACCCTAAATTTCTTAATTTGCAGCTACAATCAGTCAATCAGACGTAACTTTTGAACTTTGAATCTCGGATCTATTCCTCATACATATTTTCACATGAAGTCGAATATTTGAAAAAGGAGATTGGAAATCGCCATTGAAGGGAATGGGAACTTACTCGAACAATGTATGAATTCCAGACAGGTTTACACACCATATGCGTCATATTAGCATATGGAAGAGGAAGAAATGCGTTGATGTCTTGGCTGCATTCATCGGATACCACCACAGGAACCACCACAAATGACACAAAAACAGATAAAACCCAGAATCTGGAAACGGAAATCATTGCAAATTGAACGGAATCAAGAGATGAGAAGAAGCGAGAAGAGAAGTGAACTGGAAGAGATGAGGTGGGCAAGAAGGTTATGATGATTTTGTCAAGAGATTTCTTCGTTTTGAAGGTTGCCTGGTTGGTTGGTTGGTTGGTGGTCGTGATAGAAGAGGTGGCTAATCAGTAATCATGATCATCACATCATACAATTTTCCCGCCATTTATACAAACTACTTTTTGAAAATACAAATTTATATGTTAACATCTTTGTAATATCTTTTTATTTGAGAAAGTTACAATTATTATTTTGTCTTCGATCATAAAAATGTTTTTGATAATATTGAGTTGGATGGAAAAATATACATATTTTAAATGGTATTACTCTATATCAAATTTTTACCATTAAAACCCTAAACTTTGAGGCGTATTTTAAAAAAATATCATTTAGCATGTTAAAACTCTTCTTACGTGACACATACTTTTAGATTTTTTGGGTTTCGAGTCGATGTTTTTTCCCACAGTTAAAAAACCAAAGTGGCGGCAAGACATTGTCAATTTGTCATGAGGCTAAATGTCATTTTCTATAAATTTATAAATGAAAAATACGTTTAGTGGTAAAGACTTGTAATTATATTTGAGAGGGCGGGGAATTTAGTCTTCACAACCCAATAAATGGGCCTTACTAAGATTCAAACTTTCTACCTTGTTCATATATATGACAGTATTTATCATTGAGTTGCATATTCTTTGGTATATAAAATGATACATTTTGTTAATGTTTATTGTATAAATTGTTAGAAGCTTTTAAACACTATTATTATTAATATTATTATATGTTTTTTTATAAATGTACAAATACACTTCTAAGGTATAAATACATTTTAATGATATAAATATGTTTAAAAAGTAAAAAAACTTTTTAAATGTATATAAATGTTTCTAAAAATATAAATACACTTTTAAAAATATTAATATATGTTAAAGGTATACTTACATTTTAAAGAAATAGTTAATTATAATTTAATGATATAAATACGTTTATATACCTTTACAAAGGTAATTATATATTATAAAACATTTTTTTACCTTTGTAAATGTATTATTTATATATATATATATATATATATATATATATATATATATATATATATAATACCTCCGTCCCAAATTGATAACCTTAAATATTTTTGTTTTTGATAGATAATACTTGATGCAAAATATATGACTATAAGTGGATTGTATTTTAAATGTATTTTTATTGTTATAAGTTTTATCAAGTAATATACTAACACAAATAAAAATATTTAAGATCAAAGTTGAAAAAAAAAAAACTTGGAGATATATATATATATATATATATATATATATATATATATATATATATATATATATATATATATATATATATATATATATATATATATATATATATATATATAACATATTGGTGTATTGAATTATCTTGTCAAATTTGGTAGCAAGATTATGCATTGTCGTATAATTTGTGGGGTATGCTTGGGGGAAAGTTGTCTTGTTTTGGTAGTTCTGAATTATGATAATTGAGCATAGCGTAAAAATTAACTAAAAAAGGACATCAATTATGGTTAAGGGTCACCAAAGTGTTGGTTGGCTTCTTTTCAAGTTAGTAATTTATTGTAGCATTTTAATTATTCTTCTACATACAAATAATGTTATAGTTTTTGTCGAATAACATAATTTAAAAGTCAAAATAAATAAAAATATCTCTATTTTATTATCTTATTGTTATTGTTATTTATTTTATTGATTAGTTCATTATATATTTTTGGAAAATCTCCAGAAAAATCTCAATATTTTAGACTATTTTATGAAAGTCTTAAATTATTATTTTTTACAAAAAAAAGTCATAAAAACCAATAAAGGTTGCATTCTAACCCTATTTTCTCGGTTCAGTCGGTAACAAATTAATTTGAGACTATTTCGTAATCTGACTTGAAATATTGCGACTTTTCTGCAAAAAACAAAAAATTGAGACTATTTCGTAAACAGTCCCAAAATATATATGGAAAACGTTTTTATATATTTTTACACATTAAGAAACATTTTCAAAGTTTTTTTTCCATTTAAACGTATCTATACGTATTGTTAAATATAGGTATAAAAATATTTAAATCAAAAAAGAATTTAAAAAAATACGTTTTTTATATACATGTAAAGATAAGTTTTTATATATTTTTAAACATTTTTATACATGTAAAGATAAATTTTTGATGGTACGGACATTATGTGAGCTTATGTGAAGATGGTGATGAAGATTGATGCGGAAACACTCTTGACGTTAAGTGTTTTGAATATTGATCTTCGTCTGTCCACTGCACTTAATATGATTTGACATGTTCGTTGTAGCTTTTTAGTCTATAAACAAATGAGTTAGGAGTTGTTCAAATATGTGTCTTGTACCTGCATATATTTTATCTAGAGGTGACAATTCTCGACCCAACCTGTAACTCGACACGAAAATATAGGGAAATCTCCAAAAAAATCATAATATTTTAGGTCAGTTTACGAAATAGACAAATAGTTCTAAATTAATTTGTTACTGGCTGAACCAAGAAAAAAAATAGTCATAATACAACCTTTTATCGGTTTTCAAGAATTTTTTGTAAAATAATAAATAAAATAACTAGAAAAGATTCTCCGGCGTTGCCGGGGTCGGAAGGTATTGCTTTGTAAAGTAAAGTAGCATGTTGAATTGCATTAAGATAATTTAGTAAAGGAAGATAAACAATGTCATCTAATTACATAAGTAACGAAATCTAAATCATTATTTCTTGCAATAAATGAGGAAAATAAGGAAATTGTCTCACAAATTGAACTTTATTGCCATGTATAGTATCGGCCGGAAAACCAATCCGGAAAATATACACCGTTGTTTTTTGTCCGTTAATGTGAGGGTAATTTGGTCTTTTAAGGTAGTAGAGATTGAATTTGTGACGACGGGTAAACCATATGGACAATTTATGTAATTTTGGCGGTGGTGGTGGTGGTGGTGATGACAGCTGGTTGGTGGCTTTATGGTATTGATTGAGTATTTTCTAATAAATAAAACAATAATTTAAAACCAAAAAGAGAAATATAAATTAATAAAAAAAAATAGGATTAGGAGTAAAAGATTGATTTACGTTTCCATCGTTGTCCTTAATGTGTTAAATCTGGTAAACCACACGGACCAATCGTGTAATTTTCTCTAACAACAACAACAATAATAATAATAATAATAATAATAATAATAATAATAATAATAATAATAATAATAATAATAATGAGGGACCATTTCTGCCAAACGACTAAATACTAATAATATGTAACAAAAGGCGAGGCTTATGAAAAATTCAAACGAAAGTGAAAGAGTTGTTTGTGAACAAAAGCATAAAGGTGAAGGGTCAATATTATAAGTAGTTTTTTAAGACCAACATAAGTTGGAGGACCAAAAGTGACAAAAAAATTAACAAAAAAAGAAGAGCAACCATACATAACCTTAGGGACCAATATTGCCAAAGACTTAGGAAGTTTACTATTCCTAACTTCCATATCTTTGTTTTTACTAAGTATTGTGTGCCAGAATGCACAGATCTGGACCAACGGATGAAATTAATCAATGGACATGATTTGGGAGTGTATGATATTACAATAGGGTAGCATGTACCATATAATCACATAATTTTTAGCAAAAGGGTATTTTGGACAATTAACTACATTTATAAAATGAAATTTTCGAATTTTTAGAGAAGATTAATTCTCCTAATTTAAAAAAATCTGAATTTTTTAATTAATTCAATTTCAATTTTTGCCGATTTTTATTCTATCAGAATATTTTTTGTTAAAATGATATACTCTTTCAGAATTTTATTCTAATAGAATATTATTGAACAAAAACAAAATTCTTGAATAAGATGAAAAATAACAAACATTCTGATATATATTCTTATATATCCGAACTTAAATACAAATTCATACATATTGTTACAGATTAAAAGTCTTATACATTTTAAATATAGTTATAAATATTCTAAGAGAATAGCAACAAAAATGAATAACATTCTTAAAAAATAACAACATTCTGCTACAATACTCTCGTTCTTTATGTTTTCTTCTTGAATTCTTGAATTCTGAAAGAATGTTGCTGTTTTTGGATGTTGAATCCTGAAATTCTGAAAGAATATTGTTGTTTTTCTTCATTTTTTAAGAATGAAGTATCACATATCTTTTTTTCATAAGTTACCTCATCATTCCTGCATCATCCTAACATACATTAAATTCCAACAGAATATCTGAATCATGAATATTTGAAAGAAACACATGTTCCTACTTACATCACCACAAAAAATACACACCAACTTTTAGCTTTTGTTTTCTTCTTATTATCTACAAAACTCAGAAGTTTTTACTTTTTTTTATATATTTTTACTCAATTCAAATGGTTTAGAAAAACAAAACAACAATCAAACTATATATTAGTCATAGATTAGCATTGGTTAGACTTGTCAATTTAATCAAATCAGTTTTATTAATAATTAATAATTACAACTAATTAAAACTATTCGAATATGTCATTATCCATTCTTATTATAAATAAGTAAAACTAATAAAAAATAATTACGTGAAATAAACACAATTCCAAAATCAAAAGTCTATTATACGAACAAATTCTTACTGCAAATAATGTTTATTTAGTTTTTATTGTTTGGATGCTTTTATCTGATTTGTATTGATTCCAGAGAGCAACATGGCAAAAGCATTCCACTAAAAAATCATATGTACTAAAAACTAATATAATATGTTTCTGATCCTTTTTAGTATATGCAAATAAATGAAAATTAAATCTATTGCAAATCCTTTTTTTAACACATCGGGAAGATAAAGAAAAGAAAATCGATTAAGTACAAATTGCGAATAGAATTCATACATCTTTACGTAAATCAATTTAATTGCAATAAACAATTATCCAAAATCGAACGCATAAAATCTATTAAAGAAAAAAAACAAGTTCAATAAAAAAACTTACAGATTCATTGGAGAAGGATAATTTTTCATAATCATTTGGTGACGATGGCGTGTAGTTGATGAACACAAACAGCCACATAGGGTTACAGAGAAAATAACATACATATGTGATATGATTAAATAAGGGAGATTCAATTACTTATCCATGATTATAGGCATTTAAATTGAAATGTTATTTTAAATGAAGGTGATGTAAAGTTACAAAATTACCCTTGTATTATTTTTTAATAATTTTATTATTCCTAAATTCCTATTGGTGCATTTATGCACATAATAGTTGCTAAAAACATTTGAATCTAATTCTCTCTTTCTCTCTCTCTCTCTCTCTCTCTCTCTCTATATATATATATATATATATATATATATATATATATATATATGTTAATAAAAATAATAATAATTTGTGAATATTTCATAAAATATTAAGAATTTTTTGATATATCGGTATATTTTTTAGATTATTGAGAAACTTTATTTTTCATTGTTAACATGTTTTGATATTTGTACAGAATACATGAAATACAATGAATTTTCCTAAATTCATTGGCTTAACTTTTTATGATAATCAAAATAATGGCTAAATCAGTAAAAATGTAAAATAGTAAATAAATAAATAAGATTGAGCAACACATCTAATACAATTTAATTGTATTTATTTCAAAAATGTTACAACTTTTATTAAAAAGTTTATAGATATAAGCATCTCAGCATTTTTCCCCATGTTTTGGTTTTTGTTGAACAAGTTAAAACTCTTGGTTAATTTTGTGTTGAAATATATATATATATATATATATATATATATATATATATATATATATATATATATATATATATATATATATATATATATATATATATATATATATATCATTATATACTTATAAAGTTTGCATTTTTTTCTTGAACCACATTCATTTGAAACTCCCATGCATTTTTTTCTTTCACCACATTCATTTGAAACTCCTATGACTTTTCAATTTCTTTCTAATAATTATTATAAGTTGGTTAATAAGGTTAAATAAATATCAAACCTAAAGTGTAATCATATATAAACTAAATTTTAATATTAAAAGAATATATTTTTTCTACTTATAAAGTTATGTTTTTTACTTTTAATATATTATACTTAATTTATTAGGTCTAATATGTTGTTGTATGTAAACCATTATCATTTTAAAGCTACAACTTTTGATTAATTTGTATAAAATACTTAAATTGTTAATTTAAATATAACCTTACATGATCAACTTAAATATAAAATTTAGTTCAACTTAAACAACCCAAAGAATATTTTGTAAATAGTTAAAAGTGATAAATTGTAGTGTCTTTCTAATAATGATTATAAGTTGGTTAATAAAGTTAAATAAATATCAAACCTAAAGTGTAATCATAAACAAACAAAATTGCAATATTAAAATAATATTTTTACCTTTAAGTATAAAGTGTCTTTAACTTTAACATATTATACGTAATTTATTAGATTTAATATGTTGTTGTATGTAAACCATTATCAATTTAAAGCTACAACTTTTAAACAGTTTTGACAAAAGACGAAAATTGTTAATTTAAATATAATATTACAGGGTCAACTTCAATATAAATTTCAGTTCCACTTAAAAAATCCAAAGAATATTTGGTGAATAGTTAAAAGTGATAAATTTAAATGCTAAATGCAAAAACTAAATTGTAATATCATTTTAACTAAAATATTTCCTAAAGATATTTTTATAATCGTTAAAAGTTTCAAATAAATAACTTAAAATAAATTACAATAACAATAGTTAAAAATAACTCTATATAAATGATTATATTGTTACCTTTAAAATAAAAACAATAATTGTTTGATGTTTTAAATAATTACAATGAAAAAAAATTAAAATGTTAAGCAAATAACTTTTAAAAAATTAATTAACAATAACAACAACTACAAATAGCATTAAACTTTATATTATATTTAATTTTATTCATGAGTAACTTGCGGGTAGATATCGTTCAAAAGATTGAGGTTATGCAGTTTTAATAAATATATATATTATCATATAATTCAATATATTTCCTAAAGATATTTTTATAATCGTTAAAAGTTTTCAAATAAGTAACTTCAAATAAATTACAATAACAATAGTTAAAAATAACTCTATATAAATGATTATATTGCTACCTTTAAAATAAAAAAAATTATTTGATGTTTTAAATAATTACAATGAAAAAATTAAAATGTTAAGCAAAAAAATTTATAAAATTAATTAACAATAACAACAACTATAAATAATATTAAGCCTTATATTATATTTAATTTTATTCATGAGTAACCCACGGGTAGAGGTCGTTTAAAAGATTGAGATTATGTAGTTTTAATAGATGTATATATTATCATATAATTCAAAATAATCAATATATTATATCAACTTAGTATAAGAATTGTTATATCAAATTTAACAACAACATTATTGTTATAGTTATAAAAAACATATATTTGTAAATATTTCAACTACATAAATGCTTCTGTGCAACGCGTGGGCATTCGCCTAGTATATATAAAATAAAGCTAGCATTTTTCCTTTCACCATATTCATTTGAAACTCCCATGACTTTTCAATATCTTCCTAATAATGGTTATAAATTGGTTAATAATATTAAATAAATATCAAACACAAAATGTAATCATATACAAACTAAATTTCAATATTAAAAGAATATATTTACTTCTACTTATAAAGTTATGTTTTTTGACTTTTAACATATTATACTTAATTTATTAGTTTTACTATATTGTTGGGTGTAAACCATTATCATTTTAAAGCTATAATTTTTGAATAATTTGTATAAAATACTTAAATTATATATTTAAATATAACATTACAGGACCAACTTAAATATAAATTTTAGTTTAACTTAAATAAACCAAATAATATTTTGTAATAGTTAAAAGTGATAAATTGTAGTGTCTTTCTAATAATGATTATAAGTTGGTTAATAATGTTAAATAAATATCAAAACAAAATTGTAATCATAAATAAACTAAATTTCAATATTAAAATAACATCTTTACTTCTACTTATAAAGTTATGTATTTATTTTTTAACATATTATACTTAATTTATTAGATTAAGATGTTGTTGTATGTAAACCATTATCAATTTAAAGCTACAACTTTTGAATAGTTTGAACAAAATACTTAAATTGTTAATTTAAATATAACATTACAGTGTCAATTTAAATATAACTTTCATTTTCACTTAAAAACCCAATGAATATTTTGTGAACAGTTAAAAGTGATAAATTGCAGTGCTAAATGCAAAAATTGAATTATAATCTCAACTTAACTAAATATTTCCTAAAGATATTTGTATAATTGTTAAAAATTTTCAAATAAGTAGCTTAAAATAACTTACAATAACAATAGTTAAATATAACTCTATATAAACGATTACACTGTTACCTTTAAAATCAAAAAACAATGTTTGATGTTTTAAATAATTATAAAGATATAAATTAAAACGCTAAACAAATAAATTTGAAAAAATTAATTAACAATAACAACTATAAATAATCTTAAACCATATATTATATTTAATTTTATTAATGAGTAACTTGCTGGTAGAAGTCTTTCAAACGGCTGAGATTATGCAGTTATAATAGATGTATATATTATTATATAATTCAAAATAATCAATATATTATATCAATTTAGTATACGAATTATTATATCAAATTTAACAACATTATTGTTATATTTTTAAAAAACATATATTTGTAAAGATTTCAATTATATAGGTGTTTATGCACAACGCGCAGACATTCGCCTAGTTTGGTGTAAAGATATACAAATCTAAAATTGATGCTTACTTTGGAAATTCTCTCTCACACACACGATACAGCATTTTCATAAGAAAATAACATCCACAGCTTACTTTCATTAATTTATCAAAAGCCATTAGACAAAAAGAATAATCTCAAGTTATTATAAAATAATTGAAGTAACTAAACTGATAAACCGATAAAAATATTAAGGAATTGGGATTCATCTACTTGGCCCATACAACTGTATCAATCTCACATTGTGCAGCTCGATACAATTCCAATCTTTTCACCGTGTTTTGACGCCTTTGCGTTATCTCCGGATCTTCATCTAACAATTTACCCAATTGTCTCCCCTATAAACAAAAAAATAAAAACATATTAAAAAATTATATAAAAATCACATTTTAAATTTCCATTTATAAATTCTAAAAGACTAAACTCACCTCCTTCGCCCCTAACTCAGTAAAAAATCGATCAAGTAAGCTTCGTTTGGCCTCACGCACTTGACAATACACAACCGATTTTGGTATCGAGTGTCTCAAAGTCCCAACCACCATATGCACATACGCCAAAACATTTGATCCTAAAAAAAGATTTTTTTTTTTAATAATAAAAATTATATATTTATAAGTAGTAGTATTATTTATTAATACATACCAACGCGACGAATATAAGCATCGTTATATCTATCATAAATCGAATGTGTTGGATTTCCACCCTTTTCAACGTCTTGCGGAAGGTTCCGGAAGAAATCAACTGTCAGATAACTGCACTCCATGTCAACTAACTGTAAAGCAGCTCTCTTGCTTTCGTTCCTCATTCTTTCTAATGATTCGTAAGCTGCATTCATAACTTCCACTTTAAGGGGTGGATAATTTTTCAACTCCTACAAATATATACAAACCAATTTATATTATGCTTTCGAAATATAAAACATATTCCGAAAACATCATACTAAGTTACTAACCTTGGTCTCCTTAATTGACTTGCGAACCAGATCCCTCAGTATATCATGAACCTGAAAAGGGAAAAGGGAATAAATTACAAAATCAGAAAGCACAGGGACCATTTTTGTAAATTAATTTGCATACGTACAGCATCAACAACTGCTTCAGTGGGATGTTTGATGGTGACTAATGTGGATTCGATGAGGCGTCGGTATCCTTGTTCAGGGGCAATTAAATGAGGCTGATATCCATCAGCTTCTGTGATTAGTTTTCTCACATTTTCCATCGAAAGTTGTTTGTCAAACTGTAATCTTTTTAATGCAGATGGAAGTTGATTCTCAAATACACCATACACTTTCTCGCCACCTGGTCGTCTGGAGGAGGGTATAATCGTCAATAGTACTTCAAAATATTAGAATAATTAAGAACATGGAATTACCAATTAGGGTTTTAATTTGATAATACTTACATCCCATCGAGATGTTCTTTGAATGTTTGATCAAAAGCACGACATATTTCCATAATCATATATAACTTTCCCTGGAAAAAAAAATTAACAAAAACACCTCTATCAATTTCAAACAAGGATAAGGGTAAAATGGTCATTTTGTAAAAGTTTACCCCGGAATCAGCAGCAATGGGATTCCCAAGACGGTTTAATTCTGTTTCAAGGTCGAGTATTGTTTTGCTGATGAGAGACTGAAGGCCTGGAATCCGAGATTTAATCAGGGATTCCAAATGCTGAAATTTATAAATTATGTAGTCAGAAACTAAATTACAGAAATGGTCCCTGTGGTTTTATAAAAATAGCAGGTTTGGTCTAATTTCAGATTTTCTTGCATGATTTACCAAGGGAAAAATGTCCATATTTAAGAAACCAGGGACCAAAATTGCAACAAAAAGAAATCATGAAGAAAAACAGGAACTGGACTGAACCTACTATTTCACCAAACCACAGGGACCATTTATGTAATTCATTCTAAATATGTTTTTAAAGTAAAGTGTCATAGTGTACCCTGGAAAGCACTTTGCCTAGATGTTCAGAGCCCATTCTATTAGCAAGATGTGAGTATTCAGGGGAATTAAAAAAGTATTCACGTTCTTTCCTTCTAGCAGCAATCATGTCAATGTTTTTGTTAATATCAGCTTGAGATCGATTCACAACACCAATCCATGGAAATTTAAGCCTATGTGATCTTCCTTCTAAAATCTACAATAATATAACAATGTCAATTTACAATAAGTCATATATATTATTAAGTCAACAAATCCAAACTGTAGAAGTCAAGGGCTACTAGCTTATAATTAAGCTTACATCAACTGCATCAGTACCCTTGTCCATAAGGTCAATCTTTGTCAAAACTCCAAAAGTTCTCTCCCCTGAATATATATAAGATTCAAAACTAAGATATGGAAAATATTAATAATTATTTGGAAAAATGTAACCTTTTGGATCCACTTCACGTGAAATTTTGATAGCGTCAGATGTTGCGAGATCTTGGTTGGCAGGAGAAACGGCTAGAATAATACAATTAGGCTGCATGACAATGTCACAATGCAATTGAAAATAAATATTAATATTATTCTTCGATTCTTTTATAAGATTTGGGTAAATTTGTAAATAAATATATATACCTTTTCAATGTAGGACCTCACCATGTTTTCAATATCTTGGACAATGCTATCAGACTGCCCCTCTACAAATATCATAATATAGGTGAAAATATATTACATAAATCAATAATCACATAGAGAAGTTAAGTTAAATTGCAGAATATTATAAATGGTGTAAACTTACCAACAGCTATTTTTGTCAAACCAGGAAGGTCAATGAGGGTCAAGTTCACAACTATAAAAGATCAAAATTCAGACATATATATTATGTTTTCTTCATTTGATATGATGTTCATGAAACATAATTTTTTTATTTTTATAATTATATATCATACCATTAGTAGAATAGATACTGAGATATATAGGAACAGATGAAATCTGTTTCGTACGACCTGTCACTCTGTCAGTTTCATCACCAATCTCCTTTCTCACAGCAGCTAAAAAAGAATATATAAACTTGTAATAAGATCATTCAGAGTGATTGAGAATTACAAAAGGATCATAAAATTTTTAGTCATGATACCAAAATCAGTGAACCATTTTCTTGGAAGGTGAGCAAACTCTGCATATTCTTTTCCTTCTTCGATCTTATGAAGCTGTAGAACAAGAGGACGCCGAGTGACAATTCCTGCAAATAGATGCTGTTAATCATATTTTATATCCAACAAATTGAATCAGAAAACTTTGAAGATATAATAATTACCAGAACCACGAGGCAAAAAATCCTTGCCAACTACACTCTCCAACACAGATGATTTTCCAGAGCTCTAGAAACAATTTATGGAATGTGATTAGAGTGAACTGTGAAGTGCATTTGCACAATAAAAACTGCTTACACAAACAGTTTTACACTTTCATCTAAATCAAGAAGTTAAATGTAGGTGTGTCAATAGATATGAACAGCCATTATCAGGGGTTAGAATTGCAGATCATCGTGTTGAAATATCAAATAAAGATCAAAGTCACACAAACACCATAAACTAAAACTGAGAACCTAAATGCTTGCAAGAAGATTAAGTGAATTAAGTCGTTGATCGGATGAAAGAGCGCTGAAAAGAAAAGAAATTATGATCGGCGATTAATATCTGCATATTTATACCTGACCACCGACGACGGCGATTGTAGGCAAGGCGTCCCAGAGAGTAGGAAGAGAGGATTCTTCACCGAAGTCGCCTAGGGCTGTGCATGCTTTCTGTAGTTTGTTGACGAGATTAATTAGAGTGTCCATTAACAATTACGATCAATAAGAGATGACAGATTAATCAAATACGATTAGGTGATTAGGGATTTCAGAAATTGCAGATGGAGAGAAAGGCGGAAAAAGATGAAACAAATTCCAACGTCAATGAGTGGAAATTGGGATTTTTGAGTTTAAAGTTCGTTTGTAGAAGAAACGCATTAGAAGGGCACGTATGCATGTGCGCGTAGGCGCGCGTGTGTTATTCGGTGGGATGTTTTTGAATATCATTAAAAAAAAGAGTAAATTACACAAAGATTTTGGGTAATTTGTGTTTTGGTACCTAATTTTTTTTTAAGATTTGGGAAAATGACATAAAAAGTTATTAATTTTTAAGAAATGTTTGGTTTTATTATTTTTAGGTTTCATTAAAGCCTGAAATTTACGTAGATTTTTGTATTTTCACCCTTTTAACAAGTTTACCCGGTTAGATAATTGGTTACATATACAACTCTCATGCCACATAGGCCATATTGGTCCGACCAAGCACCACATAGAAAAATTATTTTATATGTATCTATTTTTAAAACATTTTTATAATTTTTTTGTTATTATAATTTAACAAAATAAATAGGACCCATCATTATACCCTACTTAGTACCCACCTATTATCCGAACCCATCATTCTCTTTTTCACTTCTCTTGGACTGACTTATCTTCACCATCAATAGACTCACATTGCTGACATCCAAACCAACCACTCCTTTTGTTGCTTCCTCTCGACCACCTCTCCTCTTCGGTCACCACCATCACCACAACATTGCCATCGAGAGAAATCCCTACCATAATTAACGACAAGCTCGTTCATGTACCACCATAGATACATCAACCCACTATGAAGCTCGTGATCAATCAATGTTGTCTTTTTAATAAAGTTGTCACCACCATCAATGATGTGAATCAGAGCCACCACACCACCATCGTTGTATCCCCCTAATTATTCAAACGTTGTTCGTAAATCATTTCAAATACACAGTGAATCGGTGTCACCGCCACCAAAAATTGTTTTCTAAAATCGATGTGTTCCATAAATCGTTGGTCATTTCAAAAACCTCGCAGTTGATTTTGATTTATATCTCATATATTGGTGGCCAGTTACTCATATTTGATATTGATTTTTGCCATCATTTTTTATTTTAAAATTGAGATATTAAAATTGTTTCTATATCAAAGTGTTTTGATTTTTTTTTTTTTTTACTTTTGGAATCTGGATGTTCGTTAGGTTTTTATTTTTATCTTTGATTTTGATTTTGAAATCGTGGTTTCCATTAGGTTTTGATTTTCATCATTTAGATATTGATTTTGTTAGGTTTTGATTACAAGGTAATAAGTTTAATTTTGATTTGGCTTGATTTTGGTTTTGATTTGGTTTGATTTCATTATTATTAGGATCAGGATCCCGAAATTACATTCAGGATCCTCAAACCTCAAGATCCTCAAGAATACTTTAGAATCCTGACTATTATCGTTTATTCTCCAAACGTTTATGCCAGTAATATGCTTTGTTATTTTTCTCACATGTGCAGAAATAATCAACCAAATACTTATTCTCAACGAATAATCATTGTGACCATGCAAAAGACCCGGAAGACCAAGTCAAGTAACGTCTATAAGTTGATCTCGGAGGATCCTAGAATTGTCGCAGCTTTTGTTATTATCTTTAGAATATAAAAAACACCTGTATTCATCACACTACAAACAACAGATAGCAGAACAACAACACTTGTACTCATATTCCTTACATTTTCTCTGTAATCAACCTTTTTAATCAATAAAATTATCGAGGCATGTGATCATTATCACCTCCCAAGGTTTTATGTTGGAAATCCTAGCAAGGATCAAGGACTTTCATTGTAAACAACTTGTGTCACTTTGATCAACAGTTTATACTTGCATTATTCTGAACATCACAACCTCTCATACACTTTGGTTGGTTCTTATTTGTTTATTTTTTTACCAAAACAATTTGGTGCCCACCATGGGGCTGTGGTGTTCAAAACCCTTCGAAATATCATGTATACTCAATCAACCCAATCTTCTTCCTTAATTCCTCTCAATTCCTCCAAAAACCTTCCACCTCCTCCTGTCGAAGCTCCCAAGAAATCCTCGGAAGCACCGAAGAAAAACATGTCTCCGGTCGTTACCCCAGGACTCGAGGATCCTCCTGTGCTGATTTCCAACAGTGAAATGTTCACTATGATGAAGAGACTGGAACGATAAATCGCCCAACAGTAGGAAGATAACAGGACAATTCTCAAGGAAGTGAAGAGAATGGGGACAAAAATCCAAAAACCTCAAGAAGCATCTGTAACACCGTAAAAATTAAAGCAAATTTTTTTTTTTTTACATTTTTAAAACACATTGTTCATTCACAATTATTAATAAAATCTCATTGTATCATATCTCTGTTCCACAAAACATTTCCCAAGATCGAAATACATAAAACTCCATGTGTGTGTGTACGAATCATGCAGGCGTCTCAGTGGGACCCTCCAGTCCCAACTCTCTCTGTGGGCCCTCTAGCCCTAACTCTATGGACCCATTGGTCCTAACTCTGGAAACTCTGAATCATGCATATCACATATCACAATAACACATAAATAGCATACAATACACTAGCACATAACTATGTTACCACTCTAGGTAATGTATAGTGAGAAGACTCACCTCAGATGTCTCGGTAAATCTCTGACTCGGTAGAAATATGGTCTAGCCTCCGCCTAATCACATAAAGTAAATACTTTCATAAATATAACTCTCGAGACTAGACTCAACCCTCTCTTGGCATCCTTAGAAGGGTAAAAGACCATTTTACCCCTCTCTTGACACAAAGACCCCATTGATGACCAAACCCTCAAAGTCAACAAAGCCAATGGTCAAACTTTGACCCGACTCGCCGAGTGCACTTGGGTGACTCGGCGAGTCTATGCGTGTCCATTATCCCTCTAGTCTCGCATGACACTTTAAGTCTTTCCCCTACTCGACGGGTTGCACCTGGCATGAATCGTGGGGCAACCTCGACTCAACTCGCCGAGTCCCATTATGAACTCGGCGAGTTCCGCCTTGAACTCCAGTCCTCTATTTCCCTCTGACTCACCAAGTCATTCCCCTAACTCGGCAAGTTACTCACAGAGTGAACTATAGAAAACCCTAGCCCTACTCGTCGAGTCTGTTCTTGGGACTCGGCGAGTTCATGCCATGCTCAAGCTCAAATGACCTCCTGAGGTCAGATCCGTTCCTCTAACCCATAGATCTGGCCTCCTTGAGCAATATAAACACGTAAAGTCTGGATCTTGATGCCCATGCAAAGATCCAATGGATCTATTTGCAGAAATGGCCTCAATATGCCACCCTAAGCTCATATTACCCAATGTCACCCCCTAAAGATCATGGAGTTAAGGTCTCTGGACCTCTTTGGATCCAAAACCGAAGCCTCAACACAAGAAGGGACCAATTGCACCATCATTCACACTCTAAATGGGCTAGAAACCCTAACTCTCAAGGATTAACACCCAAAACTGAAGAAGGATCGAATATATACCTCAATATGAAGTTCTTAGGCTCTGAAATCCACATAATAGAGCCCTCTTCGGCTCCCTCTTGCCTTGGTCACCTTCTTCTTGCAAAAACACCCACACAAGGATCAAAAATGGCCTCTCCTTCCTCACAAACGTTCTGGATCGCTTAGGGTTTCACGTAGGGGTCTGGTAGCCGCAATTGGTGGCTATAAGCCCCTTTAAATAGGCCTCAAACCCCGGGGATTAGGGTTTCGTTAAACAGAGCAGACTCGCCGAGTCCACTAGTCGACTCGCCGAGTTCGGTCATTAACCTGGATGGAATTCGCGACTCTACTCGGCGAATCTAAGCATCAACTCGCCGAGTCCCTCCAAAATCTCCAAAATAAATGAATAAATAATGTACCTAGAAATCCGGATGTTAAAATTCTCCCCCACTAGAATCAGACTTCGCCCTCGAAGTCTCTTTCCACAAATAACTCTGGATACTGCTCACGCATCTCTAACTTCGGCTCCCAAGTGAGCTCAAAACCCTTCCGATGTTGCCACTGGACCTGAACCAATGGCACCTCCTTGTTTCTCAAAACCTTGATCGTTCTATCCTGAATCGCGATCGGCCTCTCAACATAGTTCAGGATCGCATCCACCTGAATGTCCTCTAATGGAACCACTGCCGACTCATCAGCGATACACTTCCTCAACTGAGACACGTGGAAGGTATCATGAATCTGACTCAACTCTGCAGGTAGCTCCAAACGGTATGCTACCCTGCCCACCCTGGCGGTCACCCTAAAAGGACCAATATACCGAGGCCCCAACTTTCCTCTCTTCCTGAATCGGATTACTCCTTTCCAAGGAGATACCTTCAGGAGTACGAAGTCACCAACTTGGAACTCGAGCTCCGAGCGACGCCTATTTGCGTAGCTCTTCTGACGACTCTGAGCCGTCAGTAACCTCTGCCTGACCTGCTGAATCTGCTCAGTCGTCTGAAGTACTATCTCTGTACTACCCATCACACGCTGACCGACCTCACCCCAGCAAATGGGAGTCCGACACCTCCTCCCATACAACAGCTCAAACGGTGGCATACCGATGCTCGAATGATGGCTGTTGTTATAGGAAAACTCAGCCAAAGGTAAATATGTGTCCCAACTCCCTCCGAAGTCCAGTACACATGCCCGAAGCATGTCCTCGAGCATCTGAATCGTCCGCTCGCTCTGCCCGTCGGTCTGTGGGTGGTATGCGGTGCTAAAATGCAGCCTCGTACCCAAATCCTCATGAAATTTCTTCCAGGACCTGGAAGTGAAACGCACATCTCGATCTGAGACGATCGATATTGGCACTCCATGTCGTGATACCACCTCCTTCACGTACAACTCTGCCAACCTCTCAGCGGAAGAGCTCTCACTGATAGCAAGGAAGTGAGCGCTCTTCGTTAACCTGTTCACAATCACCCAATTTGCATCGACGCCCTAGCAGTCCTCGACAATTTGGTGATAAAATCCATGGTAATCTGTTCCCACTTCAACTTGGTAAGCTCCAACAACTGCAACTTACCATGCGGTCTCTGGTGCTCAGCCTTAACCCTGCGATAGGTCAAACACCTCTCAACGAACCATGAAACATCCCTCTTCATACAAGGCTACTAATACTCTCTCTTCAGGTCCAAATACATCTTAGTGGCCCCATGATGGATCGAAAACCTCAATCTATGTGCCTCCTCCATCAAGATGGTACGCGTTCCGCCCACAAACGTTACCCAAATCCGACCCTGAAAGGTCATAAGCCCTCGGCTATCAGTGACGAACTCTGATACCTGCCCGATAACCCGCTCTCTCTTACGGTTCGCTGGTCTCACGGCCTCATCCTGGGCCCCTCAAATGGCGTCAAACACTGGGGTCATCACTATCAGCCTCATACAAACATCTCGTATCGGGGCGCCCTCCGCCCTACAACTTAGGGCATCGGCTACAAAGTTAGCCTTGCCCGGGTGGTACAGGATCTCACAATCGTAATCCTTCACCACATCCAACCATCTCCTTTGTCGCATGTTCAGGTTGGGTTGATCCATTAAATACTTCAAGCTCTTGTGGTCCGTGTATATGGTACACCGAACCCCATACAGATAGTGACGCCAGATCTTGAGGGCGAACACCACTGCCCCCAACTCTAGATCGTGGGTGGGATACCTCATCTCATGAGGCTTTAGCTGCCTCGATGCGTATGCTATCACATGCCCCCTCTGCATAAGCACCGCTCCCAACCCCGATATCGACGCGTCACAATACACTACGAAGTCCTCCATCCCCTCCAGAAGGGCTAACACCGGGGCTTCGCATAGTCTCTGGCGAAGTGTCTCGAGGGAGGCCTACTGCTCTGGGCCCCATGAAAAAGCAACACCCTTCTGGGTCAACTTGGTGAGTGGCACGACGATCTTGGAGAAATCCCTGATAAATCTCCGATAATAGCCTGCCAATCCTAAGAAACTCCTGATCTCGGTGGGGGATCTCGGCACCTCCCAACTCATCTCTGCCTCAATCTTGGCCGGATCGACCAATATCCCATTCTGGTTAACGAGGTGCTCAAGGAACTGGACCTCTCGTAACCAGAAATCACACTTGGAGAATTTGGCGTAAAGCCTCTCCGATCTCAAAACTCCAAGGATCTCCCTCAAATGCTCCTCATGCTGCTCTCTGGATTTCGAATACACCAATATATCGTCGATGAACACGATCACCGAGCGGTCCAACATCGGCCTACACACTCTGTTCATGAGATCCATGAACGTCGTCGGTGCATTGGTGAGCCCGAAAGGCATCACCACGAACTCGTAATGCCCGTAACGAGTCCTGAACGCTGTCTTCTGGATATCCTCGTCTCGCACCCTATTCTGATGATATCCAGACCTCAAGTCAATCTTGGAGAACCAAGATGCTCCCTGTAACTGATCGAACAAATCGTCGATCCTTGGCAACGGGTAACGATTCTTGACCGTCAACTTGTTCATGTAACACCGAAATTTTCAAAACAAAATTTTCATTTAAATTCGCTTATCTCTTTAACACTTTTCATAAAAATCTCATTTTTATTTAAATTACAAATCATGACTCTTTTGTTCAATCAATTAATAAACCAGGATCCTCCAAAACAAACGCTTCCTATGGTGTGTACAATCGAGTCGGTGTCGTCCCGTGATCCTGAGAAAACCTGAAACATATAACACAAAACTCTGTAACCACGAAGCTTAGTGAGTTCTCCAAAATACCACTCTAACACATATTAGCCACTCAAGGCTATAGCTCTGTTGACCCTCTGGTCAGTGTGTCTCAGTGGGACCCTCCAATCCCAACTCTCTATGGACCCTCTGGCCCTAACTCTATGGACCCAAAGGTCCTAACTCTGAATCATGCATATCACATATCACAATAAATCTCATAAAATAATTTGCATACAATTACACTAGCACATAACTCTAAACCTAACTCTGTGGACCCTCTGGTCCTAGGCTCCTAGCCCTGTGGACCTTCCGGTCCTAACTCTGATATACAAATAACATAAATCACATAGAAATAATGCAGTGCCACACATCACATAGATAGCATACAATAAGGATGAGATTTAGAACCGGAAAACCGGGCCGGAACCGGAATCGGAACCGTTAGAACCGGAATATGTAGAACCGGGTCCGGTTCCGGGTTTAAAAATTGGATTTATCCGGGTTCCGAGTAATCCGGGTTTGGGTCCATCGGGTCCGGGTAAACCAGGTCTAAAAACCGGAACCGGTTTTTGGAACCGGAACCACTTTTAGGGCCGGAACCGGTTTTTGTGAAACGTTTAAAAGATGCATATCTTGTTCGTTTCAACTCCAATTGACATACGGTTTTTTCCAACATGTAGTTTAGAGTTTGTACATGATTTTAGACTATAAATTTGTCATTTTTAGTTTTATATTCATTGACTTACAGTCCTCCAAAGTCGAGATATCAAAGCTGGAAGCTTTTAGTTTTTCAGTTTTTTTGTATTCTTTAAAAGTTTTAAAACATGCATATCTAATTCATTTCAAGTCGGATTGACATGTGGTTTTTTCCAACTTCTAATTTACAGTTTTTACATGAGTTTAGACTATAATTTTGTCAATTTTGGTTTAACATTCAATGATTTAGAGTCCTCCGAAGTCACGATATCAAAACTGAAAATTTCCAACTTTTCAGCTATTTGTTTTTGTACTTTGTATTATGTGAAAATATTAACACAAGCATATCTTATTCGTTTAAAGTCGGATTGACATGCGGGTTTTTTTAGAGTGTATTTTAGAGTTTGTACATGATTTTACACTATATTTTTGTTAATTTTGGTTTCGTATTCAATGAGTTACAGTCCCCCAAAGTCGGGATATCAATATGAAAATTTTCAAAGTTCAACCCACTAAGTAGTAAGTAATTACCAAAAAATTCCGGTTTTTTAGGGTTTTCTGGTTCTAAACCGACTTTATCCGGTTCCAACCTACCCACTTTGATTTTTCTGGGTTTTCCGGTTCTAGACCCACTTTACCCGGAACCATACCCGGAACCGAACCGAAACCGGTTCCTATATACCAGTCTGGTTTCCGGTTCTATAAAATCCCGTTAACCGGTTCCGGGTTTTCCGGGTCCGGGTCCATCCTGTCCGGGTTTGGACCCACTTTCATCCCTAGCATACAATAACTTTGTCACATAACTCTATTACCACTCTAGGTAAAGTATAGTGAGAAGACTCACCTCAAACGAAGTCGGATGAACTCTCGTGCTCAACGTCCCGACCTGGCCTCCTCCTATTATTCAAATAACATTCCCGATCAACACTCTCTCATTGTCTCAGCTCTAAAGATTGGGTAGAAGACCATTCTACCCTTCCCTAAACTCTCTTAAGTCAGTCTTGACCAAAACCCTA
Source organism: Lactuca sativa (assembly GCF_002870075.4). NCBI lineage: Eukaryota > Viridiplantae > Streptophyta > Magnoliopsida > Asterales > Asteraceae > Lactuca > Lactuca sativa. The sequence continues at coordinate 53,166,864 of NC_056626.2, read as the reverse complement.
AAGTCAACGAAAGTCAACGGTCAAACTTTGACCCGACTCGTCGAGTGCACATCGGCGACTTGGCGAGTCCACACGTGACCATGGAATCTTCCTTCTAGCCTCGCTTGACACGTCGATCCAACCCCTTGTTCGACGAGTTACGCCTGGTATGAATCGCAGGGCAACCCCGACTCGACTCGTCGAGTCCTCTCATGAACTCGGCGAGTTGCTTCCATAATAACACTCATCTGGCCTTCTCAGGTCAGATCCATTCCTCTAATCCATAGATCTGACTTACTTAGGACCAATAACCACGAAAAGGTCGAATCTTGGTACACATGCAAGGCTCTCTATGCTTATTTTGGTGAAATCCTTCATATCATGACAACCCTAGCTCATAACTCTAAGGAAAAAGGCATAAAGTAGAATGGAAAGGACTCTATGGACCTCTTAAGGTACAGATCTAAGAATCATTTCACCATGGGACCTCTCATACTCTAGATTCAAGCTAAATAAAGCATGAAGAAACCCTAGATTCATGAAATCAAACGAAGATGGACATGAATCCTTACCTTTCACAGCAGCTCTGAACGAAATGATGGAAGATTTGAGTCCCACAAGACAGCCCAACTCGAAATCCTTCCTTCCCTTTGCTAAGACACCCCAAAGTATGATGAATGAGCCCTCCTCTTGCACCACAAGCTTCCTCTCTGCTCTCTATGGTTTCTCAGGGTGTAGTGGCCACAAATGAAGGCCATAAGGACCTTTAAATAGGTCCCAAACCCGAGAAATTAGGGTTTCTCTACCCAGCACCTACTCGGCGAGTCCCTCCTCTGACTCGTCGAGTCCACTCATTAAATCTGCATGAAAAACCCGACTTGACTCGGTGAGTTGGATCTTCAACTCGTCGAGTCTCTCCTTTAATCAAAAGATTAAAATACACAATAATAACCCTGAAAACCCGGATGTTACAGTTCAACTCCCGGTAATCAATGCACATCCGGTGTGAACCATCCTTTTTCTTGACAAAGAGGATAGTCGCTCCCCACGGCGAACTGCTCGGCCGAATAAACCCCTTCCCCAGCAGCTCCTGAAGCTGCGAGGATAACTCCTGCATCTCTGGAGGTGCAAGGCGATAGGGCGACTTAGCGATAGGTGCTGCCCCCAGAACCAAATCGATACGAAACTCTATCTGCCTCTCAGGAGGCACGCCCGGCAACTCCTCTGGGAAAACATCCGGTAACTCTCGCACTATCGGAACCTCATCAACTGACCTCGGCCTCCCTGAATCAACCCTTGTATCCATCACATACGCCACAAACCCACTACAGCCCTGTTGTAGACTCTGTCTCGCTCTAGCGGCCGAACAAAATGCTGACCCAGAACGTGTACCCTCACCGTATACTGTAAGAACTCCCCCACTACGGTCTCGTATGGTCACCAGCTGTCTCTCGCAGTCGATAACTGCTCCAAATTTGCTCAACCAGTCCATGCCCACGATGACACAGACATCTCCCATCGCAATAGGAACTAAATCAATCGGAAACTCAATGCTGAAAATCTCGAGTACACACCCTCGGATCACCTCGGTGGCATACACCGCCCTCTCGTCAGCTATGGAAACTCTCAGAGGTCGACCCAACGCCTCTTGGCTAATACTGATGTGCTGACTAAAAGCCAAAGATACAAAAGACCGACTCGCACCCGAGTCAAATAACACCAAGGCAGGTACAAAACTCATAAGAAAAGTACCTACGCATAACATAATATAAACACAATATCTCAAACATCAAAATAAATACATGAAAGAATACATACCATCCACGACATCGAGCGCTACGCGGACCTCCTTCGCGGTCAACTGGAAGGCTCTCCCTTGCCCCTTCAGTGCCTCGGCCTTTACAGGCCGACTGTCTGTAGCTCTCACTGCAGCAGGGGCAAATCCCTGAGATGCTCCCTGAGCTGTCCCTCGCAACTGTGGACACTCTACCTTCCGGTGTCTGGTCTGGTTGCAGTGAAAACATATTGCAAACCCCTTGGGGCAATCCTTGTCCATATGCCCTTCCTTGCCACATTTGTAGCAAGACCCCGTTCTGCACACCCCATCGTGGCTCTTGCCGCACTTGCCACAAGTGCGGCCCCTCTAACTCCCAGATCTCGAATCAGTGGGCTTGGCCCGCTTGGTTGCCGGCTGAGACTGTGTCGGTCGCCGATCTCTCCCCTGAGACTCAGCCTCCTTCCTAACCTGGGTCTCCAGCTCTATCTCCCTCTTCCGAGCATTTGCCTGAAGCTCAGAAAATGTCCGGTACGTCGAGTTCACCATGAACTCTCGTATATCCCTCTTCAAAATGCTTAGATATCGGCTCATACGAGCCTGCTCGGAGGACATGTGCTCTGGGCAGAACATCGCCCGCTCATGGAACATCCTCGTAATCACTGTAATAGACTCAGTACCCTGCTTGAGGGTCAGAAACTCCTGGGCCAAACGCTCCCTCTCCACCTGGGGAACGTACTCATCTCGGAACATAGCAGTGAACCTCTCCCAGGTCACTGCAGCAAGCTCAGCAGGCGAATAATGCGCCGTCACAAATTTCCACCAGTCCTTCGCTCCCAAGCGAAGATGGTTCAACACGAACCGGACTCTCAAATGCTCTGGAGATGAGCAAGTAAAGAAACACCCCTCGATGTCTGAAATCCACCTCATCACTGCAATCGGGTCCTGGGTCCCATCAAACTCCGGTGGTTTTGTGTTGCTGAACTCCCGGAATAGCAACGCATCACCACCCTGCGACCTAGTCGCAACTATGGCTCCGGTGGCCGCAACAACCGCAACCTCAGAAAGAGCAGCGTATCTCTCGTCAAATGTCTCTATCAGTGTGGTCTTGATAGACCCGAACATCTCTGGTATCTCTGCTCTGATGGCCACAGCCACCTCCTCATGAATGATCCTACGGATCTCCTCATCACTAGTACTGCTGCTCCCTGGTGTGTGGCGTGTCCCAACCATGATCTCCCTCTGAAATATGACATAAGAAAATTAGGGACTCGCTTGAGTATACCCACACTCGATGAATCCACCCTACTTGTTCCTTAGTACTCTAAGGATTCTTACTTGGACTGTGCACTGACCCGGTGTCTTCAGTAGTACCGACCCAATACTACCGTCCACACCGCATCAGCATCCATCCCAAGTCCTCCTCCCAGAGTCCCAAATCCCAAGTACTCTACTCTCTTTAATCATATGCTACTCACCAGCAGATCTCTCATAAGCTCCTCGCTGCTATCTAAACACTCTCAAACATCCCTAGCAGCAAAACTCCTAGACTAAGGCATCACATATCAGGCCACTCTAGTCCTAATAAGAGTACCTAGTCTACTCTAGCATGCGTAATATAACTCATCATATAACATAACATAATATATCTCATAACACTTATTGCAAGGGTATTTTGGGAAATCATCGTTCGGGCGCTAGCTGATCGTACACACGGATCTGCTCTGTTTGTCTCAAAACTCTTTTTACTCTTTTAAAAAAAATTTGTTATCAAAATTTTCTCAAATCCTCAGTTTGAGTTTAGATACGCCCAAAGATGCATCTGAATCCCTCAAACCAAGGCTCTAATACCAACTTGTAACACCGTAAAAATTAAAGCAAAATTTTTTGACATTTTTAAAACACATTGTTCATTCACAATTATTAATAAAATCTCATTCTATCATATCTCTATTCCACAAAACATTTCCGAAGATCGAAATACATAAAACTCCATGTGTGTGTGTGTGTGTACGAATCATGTCGGCGCCTTCTCGTGCTCCTCACTAGTACCTGAAACACATAACACAAAACACTGTAACCACGAAGCTTAGTGAGTTCCCCAAAATACCACTCTAACTAATATCAGCCACTCAAGGCTATAACTCTGTTGACCCTCTGGTCAGTCTGTCTCAGTGGGACCTCCAATCCCAACTCTCTCTGTGGGCCCTCTAGCTCTAACTCTATGGACCCACTGGTCCTAACTCTGGAAACTCTGAATCATGCATATCACATATCACAATAACACATAAATAGCATACAATACACTAGCACATAACTCTGTTACCACTCTAGGTAATGTATAGTGAGAAGACTCACCTCAGATGTCTCGGTAAATCTCTGACTCAGTAGAAATATGGTCTAGCCTCCGGCTAATAACATAAAGTAAATACTCTCATAAATATAACTCTCGGGACTAGACTCAACCCTCTCTTGGGATCCTCAGAAGGGTAAAAGACCATTTTACCCCTCTCTTGACACAAAGACCCCATTATTGACCAAACCCTCAAAGTCAACAAAGCCAACGGTCAAACTTTGACCCGACTCGCCGAGTGCACTTGGGTGACTCGGCAAGTCTATACGTGTCCATTGTCCCTCTAGTCTCGCATGACACATCGAGTCTTTCCCCTGCTCGAGGGGTTACACCTGGCATGAATCGCGGGGCCACCCTGACTCAACTCTCCGAGTCCCATTATGAACTCGGCGAGTTCCGCCTTGAACTCCAGTCCTCTATTTCCCTCTGAATCACCGAGTCATTCCCCCAACTCGGAAAGTTACTCACTGAGTGAACTATGGAAAACCCTATCCCTACTCGCCGAGTCTGTTCTTGGGACTCGGCTAGTTCATGCCATGCTCAAGCTCAAATGACCTCCTGAGGTCAGATCCGTTCCTCTAACCCATAGATATGGCCTCCTTAAGCAATATAAACACGTAAAGTCTGGATCTTGATGCCCATGCAAAGTTCCAATGGCTCTATTTGCAGAAATGGCCTCAATATGCCACCCTAAGCTCATATTACCTAATGTCACCCCTTAAAGATTAGGGAGTTAAGGTCTCTGGACCTCTTTGGATCCAAAACCAAAGCCTCAACACAAGAAGGGACCAATTGCACCATCATTCACACTCTAAATGGGCTAGAAACCCTAACTCTCAAGGATTAACACCCAAAACTGAAGAAGGATCGAATATATACCTCAATATGAAGTTCTTAGGCTTTGAAATCCACAGAATAGAGCCCTCTTTGGCTCCCTCTTGCCTTGGTCACCTTCTTCTTGCAAAAACACCCACACAAGGATCAAAAATGGCGTCTCCTTCCTCACAAACGTTCTAGATCGCTTAGGGTTTCACTCAGGGGTCTGGTAGCTGCAATTGGTGGCTATAAGCCCCTTTAAATAGGCCTCAACCCCCGGGGATTAGGGTTTCATTAAACAACGCGGACTCGCCGAGTCCGATCATTAACCCGGATGGAATTCGCGACTCTACTCCGCGAGTCTAAGCATTAACTCGCCGAGTCCCTCCAAAATCTCCAAAATAAATGAATAAATAATGTACCTGGAAATCCGGATGTTACAACATCACCCTCGATCTTGCATCTCAAGATCCTGAACTTCGACCACACAGGATCCTCAGAGATTCGGCGCGAGATAGGATCCTCAACACCGGACTTTGTTCCGCTTGGGGCGCGACTCCGAGAGAACAACCCCATACGACCTAGGATCCTACTGAAACCTTTGTTACCCCAATAACAAGGATCCTGGTAACCCTGTCAATAATAATATCTTTACTAAATCAATGGATCTTGATACATGTTTAAGCCCGATCATGGACAAGGAGCTCCAACAATTAAGAAAAAATGATCTCAAGCGTACCCGAAGTAGTTCAGCATATACCAGAAGTATCCCCCACAAGCCACAAGATCTCTAGATTCGTTCCAACGATAGCTGATATCGAAGTCCCAAAATGCTTTCACACCCCCAGCATGAAACCTTACGACGGGACTATGGATCCTAAGGAGCATGTGGGACAATGCAAGGAAAGGATGGGGTATTCCTATCCCCACTCACTTAAAAAAAGTTTTCATGTGCAAGGGTTTTGGGTCAACCATCATAGGATCAGCTTTAAAATGGCTTCTTAACATTCCTCCCTATTCTATTACATCATTTGCTCGTTTAATTAATTTATTTAACAACCAATTTTCTTGTAGCAGAACATCCAAAAAGATCACTAGTGATCTTTATCGGGTGGTCCGGGATCCTAAGGAATCCCTTAGGACTTTTGTGAACAGGTTTGGCAGGGAAGCCCTAAGTATCCCCAACATCGCCATGACGATGCAATTGAAGCCTTTAAGATGTGCTTAAAGAAAGATTCATCTTTGTATGAAGACCTCGTAATGAATCCATGCAGGAGGATGGACGAAGTCAGAAGCAAAGCACTAAGATTCATCACGCTCGAAGAAGACAAGGAGATCCAAAAAAAGGAGCAACCCACCAAGCTCTTATGATCACCCCAATAGAAAGGCCGATTCCTCGACCCAAAGATCCTATAAATCAAAACCATATTCCAAACATGACCATCATAGGTTAATGCCCTTGAAGATGAGGGAGGGGAAGAAGATTTTCCTAAGATTACTGACTATTGTTTTTTTTGTGGATATTTCAGGTGTAATATTTGCTATGTAGGATCTTGGAGAAAAAGCAAGATGGCCAAGAAAATGAGAAAAATCCACTGCTTGTAAAGACAAGTCCAAATGGTGTGCATACCATAAAGACTTCGATCACATCACAAAGGATTACATAGCTCTTAGGAAGAAGATCATCTACCTCCTAGGCAAAGGATACCTCAAAGAAATTCTTGGAAGAAGAAAGGATAGATCCAAATAAAAAAGTTCAAGATTCTCATAAGATCCTCGACAGTCCGGGATCACCCTTTTCGACGCCAAGGTAATCAATGTTATATCTGGAGGATCTGGAATTTCGAACAAGACCATCCTCATCAACTGAAACTCCAATTTCACAAAATGTTTCCAGTCCGACACCTACTTTTCCTGCATTTGGTTCTAAACCATTTCAACCTTCTCAAGTTGAGGGGGAGAATGGTTAACCTTCCCTTAAATCAAATTTGGATGGATTCCAAGATGCAACAGATCAATTTGTTGAATTTGATCCCATTCCAATCAACAACGCCGATAATGTCAAAATTTTTGATTTTCCACCTAATGTCGACGTTAACTTGACTGGTTCAGAAGTTCAGGGGGATCTTCATCCTCAAATTTGAAATGTTCAGGGGGAGCAACACAACCCCATTGTTGATGTTGAATCATCTGTTGCACAAGAGCTTCTGAAACTACACATCTGGACCAAGGATCATCCTTCGAACCAATTTATTGGAAATATAAAGCCGGTATTCAAACTCGTTCTGCCATCAACATCCAAAATGCATGTCATTTCTCATCATTTATCTTAATGGTTAAACCAAAATCCATCAAGGAAGCACTAGAACATGTTGACTGGATTATAACGATGTAAGAAGAGTTGGCTAAATTTTACCGAAATATAGTATGAATTCTCGTCCCTCCTCTTTAGGATTACCCCATTGTTGGTACGAGATGGGTATTCTGAAACAAGCTAGATGACAATGGAGTTATCATTTGAAACAAAGCAAGATTGGTGGCCAAAGGATTCACTCAGATTGAAGGACTTGATTATGACGAGACCTTTGCTCCTGTTTCCCGTCTTGAAGCCATCATAATCTTTCTTGCTTATGCAGCTCACAAAGGCTTTAAAGTTTACCAAATGGACATCAAAATGCTTTTCTTAAAGGTGAACTGGATACTGAAGTGTATCTTCAACAGCCTCCCGGTTTTGTCAATCGTTCTTATCCAAATTATTGTTACAAACACTAAAAAGTTGTTTATGGCCTTAAGCAAGCTCCTCGCGCCTGGTACAAGACTCTCACCGACTTTCTCAAGCATTATGGTTTTCAAATAGGAATTCTAGATCCTACCATGTTCCGAAGATCAAATGGAAAACATCTCATGCTTGTCCAAATATATGTTGACGACATCAACTTTTGGAACCATGGATTCATCAATGGTTGCTGATTTTGCCAAATTAATGGTTAGTCGATTCCAAATGAGTATGAATCGTGAACTAAGTTTCTTCCTTGGTCTCCAACTAAAACAAAACAATAGAGGAATCTTTATTCACCAAGAGAAATACATTTTCAAGCTCCTCAAGAAATACTCAATGAATATTTGTGCCTCTACAAAGGTACCTATGGGTTTCGGACAAAAGATCTTTTCGGACCCATCAGGTGTTGCTATTGATGAAAAGAAGTATGGTTGAATGATAGGATCACTACTCTACCTGACAGCAAGTCGTCCGGACATCATGTTTCTACATGTTTGTGTGCCAGATTTCAGGTTAATCCAAAGATGTCTCATCTCTTGGAGGTCAAGCAGATATTCTGATACCTCAAAGGTACACAGAGTCTCGGAAGTTGGTACCCAAAAAATGAGAGTTTCCTGCTACAAACATATTCCAATTCGAACTATGGTTGCTTTAATTGGACAAAAAAAGCACCTCTGGTGTGAGTCAATTTTTGGGTGGAAGATTGGTTAGTTGGTCATCTAAGAAACAGAATTGCATTGATGTAATGTCTGTGTTTCTGTGCTAAGCATTAATGATAATGTAATAGTCTTGCTCAACCATTTTAACCCTTTTAAAGTAATAAAGATGAATTACTTGAATATTATGTGAATTATGTGCTTTTGTGTGCTTGTTACTTGTTTATAATAATATAATAAATAAAGGATAAAAATAAGCGTCAAAAATAAAATGTTAGATAAACCAGATATCAATGAAGAAAGTTTTAGTGGTCATGAAAAGGATTCCGGACATATAAAGAGCGCCGAAATTCGAGTTATACCAAAGAAGTTACGGCATGTCGAAGTTTCGCGACAGAACCGGCACGACACTACGTGACGTAAATAGTGAATTTATGATAGAGGACTTTTTATCCCTAGCGATCTAAACGAACTTCATAGTGTTCATTAAACTGAGAGCGTGCATAAAAAGAACGCCCAAATCTGACTTCGTATGAGGAAGTTATGATTTTTCTAAGTTTCGGATAAGCAGTGCACAACCCGAAGTTCGAATGATAGATCGAACGATTTTTGGCCGACACAACCCAAACGAGAATCGAATATCTCATTAATAGTAGTGCAACGGTAAAAAGACAGACGAAAACAGACGTCGGATGAAGAAGTTATGAAATTTTAACAAGCATTATTGTCCTGGTCTGTTAAAGAATATAAATTTAAAATCGGTCGAGAATTAGCCAAAGAAGTCTAAACGAAAGTCGCAAAGTATGGTCCCGCCTACATGTGGATATAAAGAATGTCAAAAACAGAGCTTGTATGCGAATGTTACAAATTTTAGAAGTCAGAGGTGCAAATTACGAAGCTGGATGCGAGGCTACGCCCCGCAGAGACTTCAGACGCCTCGCGTACCATGTACGCCCCGCATACACCGAAGGTACGCTCTGCGATTTGACTTCTTCTGCGGTCTAGGTCCAACCACGATGATCCATCCGAATATCGACACGTGTTGTACGAATTGAGCAGTATGCCCCGAGTAGAGCTTTGGTATGCCCAACGCACCTACGAGGGTCCACCTATAAAAGGCATGCGAGGGCAGCCGACATTCTCACTCATTTCCACCTTCTTTCTCTCACTACTTTCTCTCTCTAGCCCCCTAAAACCCCCCTAAATCCTAGGAAAACCCCTAGCCCCCGAAGGAAGCCCCGGAGAGCCCAGAGTCTCCGAGAAAAAGAGTTTTTCGATTTGAAACTCTACCCAAGCGGAGCCTGGTTTTCAAACAAACTTCTCGGTTTCATCAAAGAAGATTATTTTAAGAAGCGAAGTGTTGTCCGAATCACTCCTTATCGGGTGAGTGTATAGTCACTTTCATCTTACACATAGATATGAAATATTTTATGTAAATTACGTGCTATGTGTATATATATATTATATGTTTACTTGGGATCTATGTTGGATGAAAGATCTGAACCTCTTTCTTCTCATATCTGAACTTTTTCTTTCAGATCTAAACTATGTGTGTGTGTGTGTATATATACATATGTGTGTGTGTGTATGTGTTTTATACTTTGAGATCTATGTCGTATGAAACATTTAAACTTTGTTTTCCATATCTGAACTATGTATGTATTTTATATCTACAACTATGTTGGGTTAAACACGGGTAGATGAAATAGTTGGTGTGTGGTGAAATAAAATGTTGAGAGGCCTCGATGTTGATGTTGATCCAGTCAGATAATCTAGCGGAGTATGGATGACAACCACAAACTTTTCTAGGAAGTCCAGTGCAACGCTAGCAGGCTCGCAACTTGTAGGTGTTTGTGAATGATGTGTTCACCGGTGTACTCCATCCCCCCATGGTTTCCTTACGGATCTGTATGGCTGAGGAATCCCCTTAGCATTAGGATCCATCCCGATGAAATTCCTTAGGATAGGTCCCTTATGATCGATTCTTTAGGGACGTAAGGTGAGGATAACGGGAACATGTAATTGGGTTTAATGATTGTTGAAATAATAAACTTATTTATAGTGGGTTGAAAACCCTATATGCTCACCAGGGTCCCCAGCCTGACCCACTCAGTTTTTTTGTATTACAGGTAGTGGCAAAAGCATAGTTGGATCACTTGAAGAGAGATTATGTATTTTAGGCCAGTAGAAAATAAATGGAATGTTGTAAGGCCTAAGTTGTTTTGAGGCCAAATTGTGTTTTGTGGCCTATGATGTTTTTGGTTTATGCTTATGATTTGTATCGATGATTGACATCCCGAGTTTTTGTAATGTAATGAAAATACATTTCTTTAAGAAATGCTTTGATAAATTTATATCATATTTTGTTTTGGGAACAAATTCCGCAACACTTTTCCTTGAAAGATACTCTGATTTTATTATAAAAGCATAAACGAAATCAGTCTTTTGTGGCTGTAAAAATGGGGATGTCACAGTTGGTATCAGAGCATTAGTTTAAGCGAACAAGGAATTTCTAGGATTTCTAGACTTAATCTTAGAATTCTAAGCGATGATCGTGAGATGAGTGTCTTCCATATTTCAGACATGAGCACTAGTTTATTTTAGGAAATATGCCTAAAATGCTTTTATGTGCTAAATGCTTTATGCTTTCCTTATGTGCTATTATTTGTTCGGATCTATGGTATGTTGCCGACTGGATCTGGAAACCTTATGTGTTTAGGATTCTAAGCGTTCGAATACGGTTTTAGAACTAACATGTAATGTTTCGGAGTGATAAGGAGAATTTAAAACGTCTATCGTGAATAAAGATCTAAATTCACCTAATTTGGTGTATAGATCGAAATGTCAGGAACTCGAAGAGGATCTGAAGACGCAAATGGAAACAGGAATCAACGACCTCAACCCCAAGCGAATGAACAGGTGCCGATAGTAGAAGCTGCACTTGAGCCAGTTACAATGGTTGGAGTACAAGCCATGATTCCGGCTATGATGGCTAAACAGAGGGAAGAAATGAGACATTTGTTGCTAAATAACTGAAATGAACCTTCGATGCTCGTTGAACAACCGGAACTGAATGACGGACAGTTAGGAGAAGGGGACTATAGTCGCACTGTCAGTCAAGTTGAACCCCTAGAAGAGAGAAGGAATGACCTGGAGAGGGAAATCGACCGAGATGGACGTATGTATAAGAACTTCTTGGGTGCCAAACCACCAAATCTTTCCGCAAACCCAATGCCTGTGGCGATTATGGACTGGATCTCTGAAATGGAGATGGTATTTGAAAGCTGCAACTGTAGTGATAAGCAGAAAACCATCTTTGCGGTTCGACAATTGAAGACCAGAGTGTTGAGCTGGTGGAATTTATTGGCGGATACGATGCCACGAGGAGAAGCTTTGAAGATGTCTTGGGAAACATTCCTAGAGCAGTTGAATATGCAGTAGTACTCTGAGATAGATCTGATCGATCTAAACAATTAGTTCCAGAACTTGAAGAAGGGGAAAATAAACATTGATGACTATGCTACTGCGTTTACTGAGAAGATGAAGCTATATCCATACTTGGTGCTGAATGAGCTTGCTAAGATAGAAAAATTTGCTAACGGATTACCGTCATACTTTGGCCCAACAGTCAAAATGGCAAGCACGTTGAAGGCAGCCATTAGAGCAGCCAAGAATGTTGAGACCTAGTTAAAGGAAATGGGTCTAGAGAAAACTGAGGTGGGTGAGAAGAGGAAGTTCAAGGGATCTTCGAGATCCAACAAGAA